>NC_040041.1:33361794-33545310 GCF_003713205.1 Coffea eugenioides
GGTCCTAAAATAGACAATTTTAGGTTTAAACACACAAGTAATAGCTAGTGGTACGATCGTTATAAGAATTTCTCAAAGGTTTCAATTTTATTGCGCCTAAATTAGAAATACGTGTTTTCACGTGCGCGCTTAATTGAGGGACTTTGGACCATTATTTTGGGACAATTAAGAATGAATAATATTTATATGAATGTAAGTGCCCTAGAGGTTTAGTGCACTAGTGCAACAAACGTAAGAGAAATCGAACACAAAACGCGCGCGTAGGGCACTAGTTGTAATTGATTTGACGTATTTAAAATATTAGACGTCAAGCGTCTTTTGTACGCAAAGGAAACCAGAACCGCATCTCATTTCTTCTAGCTGCAATGGACGGATAGCTTCAGCCGTAACAGCTTCACCATTCCTTCTACAAATTCACCAAATCACTACCAAAACCTCCATAGATTCAACCAAAACTTCACATATACTTAACTCTACACTTGGACAACACTTTAAGCTGAAAAAGGGAGGAGCTTCACGGTTTTCTTCAGGCTTCAAAGGGACCGAAATTTTCTGATTTGAACAACCATCAAAGTAGGTAATGATCAACTACCTTAAACTTGTCTTATGGAGGTTGATTTATGCATTTGAGCTGAAATCTTCACTTTAGTAGCTTGTATTGTTGGAAAAAAAGTGGCTCTATGAATTCCCACTCTTGGGTTGTTGCTGATTTTGTGCTTGATGAAGTTTATGATATCGGATCAGTGTTTAAGTTAGTGATTTGTTGAAGGAAAACTGCTGGAAACTCACGTTGAGTGCAATGGCCAAGTTTGACCATTTTGCCCCTGTTTGTTCGGCCACTTTACTGCAGATATTTGAGGATTTAATGGCTTGATTGTGTTGTTTACATGTTGTAGAAGTTGTGTACAAAATTTCGTTGAAAAATATTGAGTTTTGGTTGATCAAAAGAATTTATTTTCCAAAGCTAGTAATCTGGAAACGGTTGCCGTCCTAACCAGACCAGTGTTCGTGTTTCGTCCATAACTCCGTACTCCGACGTCGAAATCGAGTGCCATTAGCGGAATTTGAAACTAGACGTTCCCATGTTTCCAACGGTGTATAATGCACATTCTGGTTCCATGTGTGTGAACCGCACCATTCATCTGAATTCAGCTGTCCTGTTTCTCCGTTTTGCCGAAATGATTTGATGATGCTGCAACTTTAGGCTTAATTTCGAACCAGTTACATGCTGAAACTTGGAACGATTTCTTCTGTGAAATTTTAGCCCTGTGAATGTATTTTCTAACACTATCAACCATTCCCAATTCCGAGTTAAATTGAGAGAGTTATGATCAAAATACGGCGACTGCCTCGTTTTTGAAAATCTTAGATTTGGACAGATTGCCTTAAGGATTTTTCCAAACTTTGGTTGATTGATTAACCACCTTTCCGAGGGTATTTTTCCATGAAATTTGATAGAGAGATACCCTTCATATGGGAGTATTATACTGCAAAATTTGGTGTCAACCCAAGTCCGTTTCGACACTTAATAAAAGGTCCAAAGTCGGAACCAAATCTGGAAATTTTGTAACAGTCTTGAATTTTTCCCAACTTTGAGCTACCATATCTTGGTGCTCGAAACTCCGATTCTTGAGCCGCTTGTTCTGTCCAAAACTTTACTTGCACTTCTAATTGAGTTATAAGTTTCAAGGGCCGGTTTGCAACGAGTGATTTTTGCCGAATTTCCAAAGTTAGCGAAAAACCAACCCCGGCTCAATCCTGGTAATCTAGAACAGCAACTTTAGACTCATTTTTGAATACCTTCCACTTAGATTCATGAAACAGTGTCTTCTAAGGACTTTTAGTACTTGGAAAGACGATTCCAACGGTACCAAATTTATCAAGTTTTGACTAGTAGAAAAGAAGTTATGATTTTTCAAATATTTGACCAAAAATCGAAAATTCTGAAATTTCAAAGGAAATCCGCGCGGGAACTATTCTACCAGAATCCGGCCTTGAATCCGGCCAGTTTCTGGCCGGATTATCGGCCGGATTGGTGGTGAAATTTGAAAAAAAAAGGGAGGTTAGCCACTACCTCCAATCCGGCCAGAAATCCGGCCGGATATTCGGCCAGGTTCCGGCCGGATTGTGACGTGGCCAACCCTCTTTCGATTTTGATCGTTCGTTTTGCAATCATTTCGCTCGTACTCGTTTCCAACCAATGATTTTAAGGATAATAATCCGATTTTCTTTTACTTGAGTCCTACACCTTTTGAGAATCCAACTTCAAAGGCAAGTCAAACGAAGTTTCAAATATTTTCGAACCTTACTCGTGTTCAATCTTTCTCACCACTTGGGGACCTATAGTAATTATCTAATATTCGATGTTCAGGCACGCACGAGGACCTCCAAGAGGACCCTACCGTGGAAGTTTGAACTCTCCCTCCAACCTACTTGCTTGCATAACTTGGTGAGTGTCAAGTGTATGCCTACTTGAACTCTAAAGTCTTGATTCATGCTTGACTTACCTGATTACATGCTTAGTCTATTTGATTTTGAAAAATGGAGTCGAGTGTGTACTTAATCGCACTCGTTCTCATTTGGCACAAATGACTCATGTCTAACATGCTCTGCCTGGTTTACATGACCTACAATACATGCTTAAACCTGTTGAATGCTTGAATATATGCCATGGTATGCTATGATTGCATACGTCGATGGAGTGAATCTCCTCGACATTTACATGATACATGGGGGACGCCCAAACTCATAGGCCGACCTTGGAACTCGAGCCGGCATGGGCTTGGTCGGGAACCTCGGTGAACCATGAGATTCACATGATAAGTTTGATCTATTGAGAGATCTCGCTTGGCATACTCGTAAAGTATCGCCTTATAAATGTCGTGCGGGCCCGAAGTGGTGTATGGTGGACGGATGAGAAGTAAGTGGTGAACTACGGATATGAAAATATCAACCCGGTTGACGGAGAGTTATCACGGGGAGATATACAAATGACATCGGCAAATGTGGAATTTAGCTCCTGAGAGCTTCCATATCCTTGAATTGTTTCTGGTTACATTTTGTCGGCGTTATTAATTACTTGCAAGCTATTACCTGAATTGTATTTGGGCTTGTTATCTGAACTATGTGTCTGCATGTGTGTTCTTGACCTCACGAGCGTTTTGCTCACCCTGTAGATTTGTTTTCCTTAACAGGATTGAACTTGGCGCGGTATCGAAGAAACCTTCCTGCTACGCTTTTGTTTAGGGTTTCTATTACTTTTGACTTTGTCTTGGCTTTTGGGTTGTATTTTGGAATCCGAATGTAACTTTTGGAGCATGATTTATATTTGGGATATATGATGGTTGTTGAACACCCGATGTGCGAGTTGGATATCGGATGACTTTTTAAACTTGAACGCTTCCGCATTTATTGTATCTAAGTTATTGGCTTGTATTGTGTGGTCCGGCTATAAGTTGAATGGAATTGCTCGAGTCCTGGCGAGAGCTAGGCAGGCGTTCCGCGAATACCCTTTGGTTCGCCTTAGGGAGAAGTGGGGGCGTCACAGAACCTTAATTTGCATATTCTTATTTTATTTTGACCGAAAATAACTTTATTGGCCAACTTGACAATGAATGCAAGATTTTTTACTAGCTAATACCAAATGAAATGGTGACGGCCCCACCTCCCCCTGGGCGTACCCTAGGGTTTAGCGGACCGCCTGCCCAACTCTCGCCAAGACTCACTTACTCGCATCCATTAAAATAAGGTGCAACCTCAATAATAAACGAAATAACGGTTCCCAAGTTTGGAACATACAAATACATTCATTTTATCTCAACCATCCATACAGTCCCAAATACATCAAAAGATTTAAGGTCTCAGTACATTCAACCCCAATCGAGCGACTAGTGCGAGTACAATTACAAAATTCAAAACAACTAGACTACGCTAGTCTGTACACGTCTCACGCCTCGTTTATACCCTTGTAAGGAAAACAAATGGCGTGGAATGAGCTAAAAGCCCAGTGAGGTTCCAAATAGCAAATTGACTATTATTTATAAGTACAAGTTTTCGATATAGCAAAGTAACGAGCATGAAGAGTTCATAAAAGTGAGCAATAACACGTCAAGTAGCAATCTCAAAATAAGCGAGTGTAAAAGTTTTTCAGAAGAAATAATAATCCAATAAGCAATAGTTGTTCCAAAGTATAAGAATACGGAGGGTTCTCAGGAGCCAAATTCCCATTGCAACACCAGGAGCTTGATCACGTAATAGTTGACACTCCGTCAACTTTCAAGTAAGTAACCAATCCAGTAGAATACCACTTACACTACTCTCCGTCCACCATTCAAACCCCCTACTGGGCCCAAAATCCTCAATAAACACAAGTGATAATACTCGAGTATACCGTTTAGTCGAGGAGATATCACTCCACTCGACAATCAAGAGACCCAGGGTTTGTTACCCAATCGACCAAACCCTTGCCGGCTCGACTCGAGTAACTTGCCTCAGGGTTTCTGGAATTCCAGGAAGTGCACGCATCATAAACAAGTATATCAAATCAGTTTCAATAATAAACAAGTATATATCAAGTAAGGGCAAGTGCGATAAAATACACTCTTACCCGATCAAACTAATCATACATCATTTAATCATATTGATCAAGTATTGGAAACAAGTGTCCAGTTCAATCAGGTATTTGGAAGCACTCACCAAAATGAAGTGCCCCTAGTAATCACGTCTGGGTTATACTTCGGGTTCGGAGTCCAAATCTGCGATAAAACTTTATTTCAGAACTTTAAAAATCGACTAAGGTTCGAAACGTAGACGTTTCGTTCAATAAGAATCAAGAAATGGAAATTCACTTGGAGAGTATTCGTGAAACACTCGCTCGCTTTTCAAACTATATAACTTTGTAACATTTATATTTGGAAATGCCATTTGAGTTGAAAGTACAAGGAAAACATACTCCTAGTAGTCATGATTTTATTTCTCAAGGGTACAAGTTCGGCCAAATCCTCACTGATATACCTCGATAAAAGAAGACGCCAATATCCTAGATAGTTCAAGTAATAATCGCTCTTAACCCTTACTCAAGTTGCAAGTATGTCTACCTAACCCTTGAGCGTAAATTTGGGCAGCACGCCCTTTGTATTTTCCTATTTTCCAGCCATTTATGACTTCATTCTTTTCCTCAATCAAACCCAAAGTTACACACAAAACAAACTCATTTCAATAGCCGTTCAATGGGCTCAAGGTAATACAAGTACAAAAATCAAGCTAACGACATGTGCGGAAATGAAGTCTAGCAAAAGACAGATTTGGCGTGGTTTTGCGTAACGGACACAATCGAGGCTACGCTTATCGGATTGAGGTGAAAATTATACCGTTTCGAAGCTAAGACACAGGGCTACAATTTTGATGAAGATCACTTAGTCCAATTTCCAGTGTAACCCAGTCAAATTCCCAATTCACAGAACCAAACTTCTACTAATAGACCAGTTAACCGTACTACCTTCAAATGGCCATATCTCAAGCTACCAAAGTCCGTTTAAGACGTTCTTGGAGGTGTTAAAAAGCTAAGACAAAGTACTAAAACTTTCATGTTTTGGAAAATGGCTAAATCTGCACGGATCATAATGAATATACACGGTCAATTGGATGAACTGTCTAAAACTGATCACTGGATGCATCCTAGGGCAGTGAGGGTATTTTGGTCTTTTCACAGGCTACGTTGCTCCGATTGAGCTGAAATTTGTAAGAAATCATAAAATATTATTCTATACAACTTTCATGTTTTGTGCTAAGGCTGGTTTGGTCTCTAACATACACAAACAGAAATGGATAGAACTGAACCATAAGAAACCGAAATTCTGGAAATTTGCTCCATTCAAGGTATAACTCTCATTTTAAGCTTGAAACCAGCACTACAACCTCATATACAAGCTTATATACATCATATACGATCCATACAGCAAGTATAAGAAGAAAATCATTCAAACCCAAAGCTGAAATTTTACACTACAAAGCTGGAATTGACCAAATCTACTACTAAACCATGAGATCTACCCAACAAACCATAACTTTCACTTGTAAACCATTAAGTAGTACAACCATGAACTAATACCTTCCTTACCTAGTATTGGAGAAACACAACAGCCTCTAGGAAGCTTGAACCACCAAACTCTCCACTCCAAGATAGCAATCCACCTTCCTAAGCAACTTCCATGGATTATTTGGTGAATCTATCGGTTAGTTTGCAAGATTGAGCAAGAAATCAAGATGGAATGAAGTGTTTCTTTCTCTCCTTTTCTCTCCTCACTCTCACGGCCAAATGTGCAGAAATGAAGAAGAAATGCAGCCCAAGGAAAGATAAGAAAGCAAGAAAAAGGCTTGGTCAAAGTTTAACATATGTCACAATTTGATTGGTGGTCAACATTTTCTTTTCTCTCTCTTATTTTTTGTCCAAATTTTCGGCTGCTTTATCAGATATTTTGGGGCTGATTTGACTCAATTAATAGAAAGGGTATTAAGGTAATAAAGTGGTGTTCACGTGGTGCACTCACTCGGTAACAAACGGTGCACGTCGGTTCCACCCGTTTTTCCTTAACTCGCACGTACTAGGATTTTTACTTATTATTCTCATTTCTAATCTCATATTATTTCTCATCTAAAAGTCACTCTTACCTACCAAATTTGATCCTCACTCCGTACCGAATAGCCACACTACGGAAAAACGTGAAAATCCTAATTCGCTCTAACTTGAAAACGAAAAGTGAAACCCTACTTCTAAGTTCATTTGCACTTATTGCGGGGTAATTGAATAGTAGGACTATTATAAATTAATAATTTCTAAATAAAAGGGGATTTTTAAGAAAATCGTGAGGGGTTTTACAATTCCATAAATTGAATTTAAGGTTTCGGTTAAAATATACGAAATTTGAGAAAACGGTCGGTCACAAGTGAAACTAGGGTTTTGATTAGACTTTTAGGGTTTCTAGTCTTGTAAAATAAAATGAGGTTTTAAATCAAACCTAAAGAAATAACTTTAGTTTCTTCTTTAAAACACAATAATGGTTTAAAAGAAAAATAAACTAAAGAAACTGTAATATCCTCTTTGAGACTAAACAAAAGCTGATCCTAAAAGTTGGGGTATCACAGAAATCAAATGATCACGTATAATATATGGTATTCATATTGTTAAGTGAAATCAAATAGACACATACATATATTTATGCTATTCGTATTATTAAGCAAAATTAAATAGACATATACATGTGTTTAAACAAAATGTATTCACACACACACACACACATATATATATTTTTAGGGTTTCCCTTACACACATAATTAGTGAGGGATGAAAATATTCATTTTTTGAAATGTGAGGGATGGAGAAATTCATTTTGTGAAATATGAGGGATGAAAAAATCATTTTATAAAATGTGAGGGACGAAAAAATTTGTTTTATAAAATGTGGAGGACTATAGATTAGATTATGCAAAATATAATTTGACAAATTTACCCTTCGAAAATGATCACGTGCCTTGCACATGATGGATTCCCGCCAAAAAATGATTGGAAACCTAATTAGGGACTAAATTTGACCGATGTGAATATGTAAGGGACATAAAATTATACTTTTAAAAGTGAGGGATGAAAAAAGTCATTTTACAAAATGTGAGGGACGTTTTGGACGATTTTCCCTTGAAAAAATATTAGCAAACTATAACTTTAAATAACTTAATATTTAAAGCTATATCCCAAAAAATTGTTGTGAATGATAGATATTTCAAAAGATTTTATTATGTTTGTTATGATAAGAGCTTATCTGATAAAGTTTTCCAAACGTTTGTTCCTATTTTTAGGGAGAAAATTTTCAAAGATAAGATTTTGATAAGGCCTAAAAAGCAAGTTCAGAAGGCTAGTTGATGTGTTTCCGCCAAAGAATTTGTTCACGTGCTTTGACTAATTCAAACATTTCGGTTTTCACAACAGAGGATAAGTCTAGATAATAAGATCTTATCATGTTGCAAACAATCCAAGAAGCATGCAAATCTTCTACGGAAATCAGATTTCATTCTTCAAAGCACAATCTCATGAAGCCTATAAATAGAGCCATTTGTCAGGCTCTTTTCTATCCCGATTGAATAAAGACTACACTTTGAAAACTCTCTCCTCCCTCTTCTCTATCTGCTCTTCTTAATATTCTTATATTCCTGCTGGTTTTGAACAAAATTTACTGGTTCTACGTCCCTCTCATAAAATAGAGGAAGACTTGTTTAATTCTGGGGAAACGTTTCAATACCTTGAAATAGTTTCTTAGGACAGTGCTTTCTAGCACAGCTCAAGTGTTCAAGTGTTAGCATTATTCGGGCCGCCTTTTTACAACAATCTAAGAAACTATGGCAGTTGACAGTGTTAACACCCCACAACCATCCTCCGCAGCAGTCACAGTCGCACTTCCTTTTGCGAAACCATTTCCTGACGTCTCTAGAATTGAGGTTTTTGTTGACAAAAACTTCAAAAGTGGCAAGAACGTGTCTACTCTCTACTCGACATTCATGGAGTGGCCTATGCACTGGTAGAATCTCAACCTGCTGCAACCGTAGATGTCAAGATACATGCCAATAAGGTATGTCAACATACAATTTTACAAACACTTTCTAATGAGTTATTTGACATATTCTGTAGCTGCAAAGAAGCCAAGCAAATTGGGGAAGTGTTGGTAACGAAGTTTACCGCTGAAGACACAACCAAACAAAAAATTGTTGTGGGAAAGTACAATCAATGGCAGATGACTGACGACAAAGAAATGAAAGCTCAGGTCACAAAATACCAAATGTTACTCAAGGAGCTGAAAAATGAAGAGATCAAGCTGCCCGAGAAATTTGCTGCAGGTATGCTAATTGAAAAGCTACCCGAGTCATGGGCCGACTACAAAAATAACCTGAAGCACAAAGAAGAAAATTACACAATTGATGAACTCGTGAAACACATCCTGATTGAAGATTCACACAGAAAGGAGTTGAGAGCTGCCAAAGCAAAGGAAATGGCATTTAAAGCTAATTTGGTACAAAGCAACAACAAAAGGTACGCCAATAAGTCCCAAAGTAACAAGTCTTGGAATTCCAACTACAAACCAAAGAATCCCAATTTTAAGAAAAAGAAAGGCAATTGCCACAGTTGTGGAAAACCAGGTCACCATGCTGCTCAGTGCAGATATAATAAAGGTGACAAAGCAACTGGTAATCCTCCTAAGGCTAATTTAGTTGAAGGAGATGAAATAATTGCTGCAGTTATCTCACAAGTAAACATTGCAGCCAATGTGAAAGAGTGGGTGGTAGACTCTGGAGCTACTCGGCACATATGTGCAAATCGAGAAGCGTTTTTCTCCTATACTCCAATAGAGGATGATGGAGAGGGAGTCTACCTTGGAGATTCACGAACTACTAAAGTTTTTGGTAATGGCAAAGTGTTCTTGAAACTCACTTCAGGAAAAACTTTGGCCCTTAATAATGTGCTGCATGTTCCAAATATTCGGGCAAATCTTGTTTTTGTGGCTTTGCTTGGAAAAGTTGGGGTGAAAGTGTCATTTGAATCTGATAAGATTGTAATGACAAGAAATAATGTGCTTGTAGGGAAAGGCTATTGTAACTAGGGACTTTTTGTACTTAACATTTTCAATGTGATCAATGAGAATGCTTCTTCTTCTGCTTATATTGTTGATTCAATTTCTTTACGGCATGCAAGATTAGGATATGTTAATATGAGTTATATAAAGAAAATGCAATCTTGTGGTCTAATTTCTGGTATTAATGAAAAAATGGACAAATGTGAGATATGTGCAGAAACTAAAATGACAAAGAAGACTTGTATAACTGTTCAAAGAGAAACTGAACTATTAAATTTAATCCACACAGATTTAGGTGATTTAAAACAAAACATGACTAGAGGAGGAAAAAGATATTATATTACTTTTATAGATGACTGCTCTAGATATACTAAACTTTATTTACTTACAAATAAAGATGATACTCATAATGCCTTTTTATCTTATAAGTCTGAGGTAAAAAATCAACTTAATAAGAAGATAAAAAGAATTAGGTCTGATAGAGGAGGCGAATATTTGGCCTTAGATAAATTTTGTGAACATGAAGGCATAATACATGAAATAACACCTCCTTATTCACCCGAATCTAATGGAGTAGTTGAAAGGAAAAATAGAACACTAAAAGAAATGATGAATTCTATATTAGTTAGTTCTCATGCTCCTGATAATTTATGGGGAGAAACTATCTTATCTGCATGTCACTTACAAAATAGGATACCTCATAAGAAAACTGGCAAAACCCCTTATGAGTTATGGAAAAATTATAAACCTAATTTGAAATATTTGAAAGTATGGGGGTGTCTTGCTAAAGTATTGTTGCCCGAACCTAAGAAAAGAAAATTAGGTTCTAAAACTTCTGATTGTATGTTTATTGGATATGCTAAACATAGTATTGCATATAGATTTCTTGTTTTAAGAAGTGATGTGCTGGATTGTAATACAATTATTGAGACAAAGAATGCTGAATTTTTTGAACATATTTTTCCACTGTCTAGTAAAATTTCTCATGCAACTGTTGAAATAAAAAAGGAAATTATTCCAATTGAGGAATTAAGAAGGAGTAAAAGGCCAAGAAAAGAATTTTCATATGGAAATGATTTCCAAACTTTTCTTGTTGATAATGATCCTTTAACATACTCCGATGCTATTTCTTCTCCTGATTGTAAATTTTGGAAAGAAGCAATTAAATCTGAAATTGATTCTATCTTGACAAATAAAACTTAGATTTTGGTAGACTTACCTCCTGGTGCAAAACCTATTGGTTGCAAATGGATTTTTAAAAGAAAATATAACTCTGATGACTCTATAGAAAAGTACAAAGCTCGTTTAGTAGCAAAAGGATTTTCTCAAAAATAAAATATTGACTATTTTGATACATTTGCACCTGTAACTAGAATTGCATCTATTCGAGTTTTATTTACTTTAGCTTCTATCCATAAACTTGTTATTCATCAAATGGATGTCAAAATAACCTTTTTAAATAGTGATTTAGAAGAAGAAATTTATATGTTTCAACCTGAGGGATGTATTGTATCCAGACAAGAAAATAAGGTTTGTAAACTAAATAAATCTCTTTATGGTATAAAACAAGCTCATAAACAGTGGTATGAGAAATTTGATCAAATATTGATAAAAGATGAATTCTCGTCTGTAGAAGTGGATAAATGTGTATATGTCAAAATTATAAATGATCAATATGTGATAATCAGTTTGTATGTGGATGACATGCTTATATTTAGTACTAGTCTGGATATTGTAAATAGTACTAAATATTTTTTATCTTCTAATTTTGATATGAAAGATTTGGGTGAAACCAAAATGATATTGAGTGTTAAAATTATAAGAAAAGGTGATGGTATAATGTTGTCACAAGAACATTATACAGAGAGACTTCTTAGGAAGTTTGAAAATTATGATGTGACACCTGTTAGTACTCCTTATGACTCTAACACTCAATTAAAGAAAAACATTGGTGACCCAATTGCTCAGTCTAAATATGCTCAGATTATTGGGAGTCTAAATTGGTTTGCATTAGTCAGACTAATGAAATATTTGAGAGGTATCATGAATTTTGATTTTCTGTATAGTGGATTTTCCACTGTATTAGAGGGTTACAGTGATGCTAATTGGATCTCTGATTCAAATGATACAAAATCCACTAGTGGTTATGTGTTCACCCTTGGTAGTGGTGCAGTAGCATGGAAGTCAGCCAAACAGACAATCATTGCTCAGTCAACTATGGAATCGGAGTTCATAGCTCTAGAGTTGACTGGTTCTGAGGCAAATTGGTTAAGAAATTTCTTAGCCAATATTCCTCCTATTAAGGATCTGTTGCCTCCTATGTCTATACACTGTGACTGTCAAGCGGCAATTGCTATTGCAAAAAATAAATCTTATAATTGTAAAAGTTGACACATGAGATTGAGACATGATGTCGTAAAGCAGCTACTTAGAGATGGAATTATTTCCATTGATTTTGTGAAGTCAGAGTTGAATTTGGCCGATCCTCTGACTAAACCTATAGGAAGAAAATTAATTCTTCAAACTACAAGGGAGATGGGACTTAGGCCAACGGTTGTCAATAGAGATGGTAACCCAACCTATGTGATTGGTGATCCCATGAAATAGGTTCATATGGGTAATAACAAGTCGTTATTGACTGTAAAGCACTTGAAATTTAAGTCCCTTCAAAAATAAGTGCTTTGACTGCCAGTAATTGTGAGGCTGAGTTTAATACTCTTATGAATTATATTCCTTTAGGAAGGTGTATTTAGGGTAGTATACACTTGATAAATTCACCTATATGTGAGTGGAGTGGGGCCGCTCCTATAAGATTTTTTTTGGCCGAATTTTTAGAGCTCTCATGAACAACCAGGCAGGCGCACGGCCTAAATGCGTGAAACTGCATTGAACAGCAAAATTATGGGTTATAATGTGATTGATAAGATCTTTGTCATACAACAAGAATTATTGGTTCATAGAAAGATATTTTTCACCAATAATTCTGTAAGAGATTTATTATCAATTTAAGTTTGGTTCATAGTCCAAAAGACACCAAACTGATTACATTGAGCTCAAACAAATCCAGCAGATGTTTATACTCTTTTGTCCAAAATCTTTTGAAATAGGTGGGAGATTGTTATGAATGATAGATATTTCAAAAGATTTATTATGTTTGTTATGATAAGAGCTTATCTGATAAAGTTTTCCAAACGTTTGTTCCTATTTTTAGGGAGAAAATTTTCAAAGATAAAATTTTAATAAGGCTTAAAAAGCAAGTTCAGAAGGCTAGTTGATATGTTTCAGCCAAAGGATTTGTTCACGAGCTTTGACTAATTTGAACATTTCGATTTTCACAACAGAGGATAAGTCTAGATAATAAGATCTTATCATGTTACAAACAATCCGAGAAGCATGCAAATCTTCTACGGAAATTAGATTTCATTCTTCAAAGCACAATCTCATGAAGCCTATAAATAGAGCCATTTGTCAGGCTCTTTTCTATCCCGATTGAATAAAGACTACAATTTGAAAACTCTCTCCTCCCTCTTCTCTATCTGCTCTTCTTAATATTCTTATATTCTTGCTGGTTTTGAAACAAAATTTGCTGGTTCTACGTCCTTCTCACAAAATAGAGGAAGACTTGTTTAATTCTGGGGAAACATTTCAATACCCTGAAATAGTTTCTTAGGACAGTGCTTTCTAGCACGACTCAAGTGTTCAAGTGTTAGCATTATTTGGGCCCTTTTTACAACAAAAATAAAATAACTAATTGTTTTATTTACTTTTTTATGTAAAATTGATTAACCACTATGTTATTATGGTTTTTCAACTCATTATTGTTGTTATTAAAAAGTAATTCAGTCTAAATTCTAGACTTATTAATTTAAATAATATGTGACATAGTTTATGTCCATAGATAACATATATTTTGTTGTAGCATAGATTTTATGATAATATTACTTTCAGTAAAAAAGATACAAACAAATGAAGATGATGTTTAAGAAAATTAAAATTAATACATGGATAATAATAGTAAAGAGAAGAAAGTAGTTGATCACATGAGAAAATGGAGAAAAGTTTAAAAAATATATAAAGAAAATGGACAAGTAGAAAAAAGGAAAAAAGAAAAATAAAATAAAATAATAATTAGTATAGAAAAGGCACTTGTGTCCTAAAGCATAAAATTGGAGGGCAAAGTGCCAATTTATTGAGTTGAGAGAGGTAAGGTGCAATTGAGAATAAAGTTCGGGGAATTTAATGCTTTTAACCCTAAAATAAAACGTGGCTTCAACTTTCAACTTCCAACAAAATTCTGAATTTAATTGCCAAAATGAAACTTCTTGAATTTATTGCAAAGGAGGGTATTCAACAGTACCGATGATCGTGTCAAAATCAATCAAATACAAACATTGCCAAGTTTTTGTAATCTTGCGTGTCATCCATCGAAGGATGATACAAACATTACAAAGAACTCCAATTCTGCCTGCTTTGACACCTTGTCTCTTGGAGCATCAAGCCGTGATAGAGGGACAAAGTTTTGTTAGCCTTTGCGACATTGTTCATTTCCTCATCAAGTATCCACTAATAGAGAAGCTACACATTGACCTGAGCCTATCCGACTTTAATCTTTTAATTTTGTTAAATTTGATTCCGTGCAAATTACTTTTGTTCTTGTAGGAATTCAAAGACGAGCAAAATCGGGTTACCTTACACCGAATCTTTGGTCGCAGCAAATTTTTCAGATTCAATATTCCAGCTACATCACATGCTCTTGGTTGGGTGTGAATCACAGTGGAAATCACACACTTTCCACAACCCAAATCCTAGGCTATATCTTTTAGTTCTTCTATTTTCTAGAGGAGGAGAGAACTGGAAGAAGGACTCGAAAGCTCTCTTTTTTTCTTGCCTCTTCTTTTGATTCTTATATAGACATTTTTTGTCGGTGTCTATTCCTTTTCTTTCCTTATAGAGACATTTGTCGGTCTCTATTTCTTGGTGGGGCGGTGGAAAAGGCTACTTTTTTACTCCTTTTCCTTTCTTTTTATATTGTTTCTACTTTCAGGTAGAAACCGGGTTGGACAACCCATCATGGGCGTCCACCTATTTTTTTCCCACATTCTCCCACTCGCACATGATGGGATGGATCCACCCAAAATCTCCTCAAACTCTACTTTCAAGAACACTATAACCTTTATACAGGAAAGTGGGTCGTGCGATCTATGAGCATACCTGCACTTTGGAAGCCAAAAAAAAAAACTATGCACTTGTTAGGGAGGACATAGTGGCTTTAACCCGAAAGAAAGTACAAGAATGCATTATCTTATTGTGCCTCAGACTCATTTTATCACACCATCATAGTATACCCAATCTCTCAAAGATCATACTTGATATTCATATTTCACAATGCATTCACAATTGTATTACATCTCAAATAGTAAATACAATTGGTCGACCAGTGAATACATGTGAAAGGTGTGGCCAAACCAGTCTTCCTATTGCACATATGTCACTTGGTAACGCACAAATGGCTTTCCCAATCATGCCCGAAAGGTTGAATCAATCATAACCATAAGGAACATGCTAGAGTAGCAAACATTTATTTATCACCTTGTAACATTGTCAAAAGTCACATAGGGCACAATTGAAGGAACTCATACAAGTGAGGAGGCAGAGATTTTTCAAATGAAAACTCACTCACTTTCCTTCTATGGTTGTCATAACACATGTGGTATGAATCACATGTTATGGTGTGAAACTCTTTATAAATAGAGCATATGTCTTTACTTTTCAAATATACCACCATATGAATCTTGACTCAATTGCTATCACATAAGCGCTTAGTCTGAAACCTTTAATAGTCGTTATTCTAAGCGTCTCATTAAGATTTCGCATTCGGCTATAATCCAAACTTACATGATCGTGGGATATCATGTATGGTCTGTTTTATTTAGACCTCATCTTGACCTTGGTCAAGGTGACATTTCTATTGTATAGTCATAAGTGACACGAAACTATCAACTAATCAAAGACTGTAATTTAGTCTCATCTCAGCTCGCTCTCGTAGCGCTTGAGGTGGTCACTTGTATGAGAAAGTCGACCAATGCTTGGAGACATATTCATTGAAATATATATCAGTGCTAACAAACAACATATCTATTTCATTATAGATATGAAATATTTACATTACTAAAAAATCATACATCTTATCATAATCTACGCAAGCCAAGAGTCTTAACATGATATAAGAAGATATCTCTAGTAATCGGCTTGGTAAGAGGATCTGCAACCATCTTACGCGTAGATATATGTTGCAAGATTATTTTCTTTTGCGCGATAATATCTCTAACAAAATGATATTTAGTGTCTATATGCTTCGTTTTACCATGATATTCGGGATCTCTAGTATAGTCAATTGCTGCTTGACTATCACAATTGATCACAATAGGCACAGAGGCATTGACACCAATCTACAAATTTTGTAAAAACCTCTGTAGCCAAATAGCTTCTTGTACAGCTGCAGCACATGCAACGAACTCAGCTTCCATGGTAGATAAGGCTATGCATGTTTGTTTCTTACTACTCCAAGATATGGCGCCATTAGTTAGCAAGAATATGTATCTTGACGTAGATTTCCATTCATCTAAATCCCCACTCCAATCTGCATCAGTGTAACCTACCAAATGTAGATTACTACCTTGATAGTACAAAACATAATTGGAGGTATCTTTAAGATATCTCAATATCCTTTTTACTGCTTGCCAATGAGCTGGTCCAGGATTTGACTGATATCGACTTGCTATTCCAACCGCATAGTAGATGTCAGGACAAGTACACATCATGGCATACATTAAACTTCCCATAGCACTTGCATATGGAACTCTTTCCATATTTTTAATTTCTTCTGGAGTCTTAGGACATATTTCTTTACTAAGGGAATTGCCTTTCATTACAGGTGTGTCAATAGGTTTGCAATTTTCCATATGAAATCGTTCGAGAATTTTCAACACATAATGCTCTTGTGAGAGAGCGAGAAATTTCTTTGAACAATCTCTAAGTATTTTCACACCAAGAATATATGCTGCCTTGCCAATATCTTTCATTTCAAACTGGGAAGATAACCATTCTTTAATGGCAATTACAACATTTATGTTGTTTGCAGCCAATAGAATATCATCCACATAAAGTGACAATATTGCAAAGTTCTCTTCGAACTGCTTTATATAAACACAATGATTCTCATCAATCATCGTAAATCCATAAGAAATTATGGCTCAGTGAAATTTCATGGACCATTGTCTGGATAACTGTTTAAGACCATAAATTGATTTACAGAGTTTACAAACTTTGCGTTCTTGATCTTTAGTAATGAAACCTATAGGCTGTTGCATATAGATTTCTTCATCCAATTCTCCATTAAGAAAAGCAGTTTTAACATCCATTTGGTGCAACTCAAGGTCCAAATGAGCAACAATAGCTAAGATAAGACGAATTGAGGCAAACCTTACAACAGACGAAAAAGTTTCTTCATAATCAATACCCTCTTGTTGGGTATATCCCTTATCTACGAAACGTGCCTTGAATTTATCAATGGATCCATCTGCCTTGCATTTTATTTTGAGAACCCATTTGTTCCCAATAGCCTTGCGCTTTGGAGGCAGATCAACTAGATCCCAAACTTGATTTAATTTCATAGACTCCATTTCTTCTTCCATAACTTTCTTCCATTCTGTATTATCAATCGATGAAAGAGTTTCTTCAATAGTTCTAGGTTCACTTGCATCATGTGGTGCAATCATAAAACCTTCTCCTTCAATCTTAAAACGACGATGAGGAGTGCTTTTATGATTGCTTCTACGTAGTTGAATTTCCTGTGGAATTGATTCATTTGATGGAATGTTACTCCCACTCGGTTCAAGAGAATAAGGAACCTCCTTATGCCTCATATTAGAACTACTTGGGGTACTTTCATTATCAAGATCTTCTATTTCATATAAATCAAGATCCTTGTCAATTTCACCTCTAGTTGGAAATTCATTTTCCAAGAACTGGGCATCTCTTGATTCTATTTCAGTTACACTTCCATCCACGTGTTCACCAATGAACACATATCCTTTTGAATGTTCAGAGTATCTTATAAAGATACATTTTTTTCCTCTAGGACCCAATTTTCCATACATATGACTTGGATCATGAACATATGTTGCTGATCCCCAAGGTCGGAAATTGCTTAAATCAGGCTTTCGCTTTGTCCAAAGCTCATATGGAGTAGAAGTAACTGATTTAGTTGGCACACGATTAAGTATATATGCGGCAGTCAACAAAGCATCTCTCCAATAGGAGATTGACAAATTTGCTTGTGCCATCATCGAGCTAACCATATCCAACAAGGTCCTATTCCTCCTTTTAGCAACACCATTTTGTTGCGGAGTACCAAGAATGGTTAATTGCCTATTTATTCCTTTTTCATCACATAAATCTTTAAACTGATCTGATAGATATTCACGTCCACGATTTGTTCTCAATGTTTTAATCGTTTGGTCTAATTGATTCTCAACCAAATTCAAATACTGTCTGAAGCAATCTAATGCTTCTGACTTGTGGAAAATCAAATAAATATGACCAAAACGAGTAAAATCATCGATGAAAGTGATAAAATAATAGGCTCCATGCCTTGCCCTAACGTTCATTGGACCACATATCAGAATGGATCAGTTGCAGCGGAAGTTCTGCTCTAGTTCCTTTACCAAATGGTTTTCTTGTTGTTTTTCCTGCTAAACAATGCGCACATATTAACAAGTTTACTTTTGAGATATTACCCAAAAGTCCATCTTTGACTAGCCTATTCATTCTTTCTTGCCCAATATGGCCAAGTCTAGCATGCCATGTATTTGCATTAATATTATGACTACCAGAAGATGCAATCAAAGAAAAGCAATAGTCATAATTTACATTTTCTTGTACCACATTTAGCACAAGAAAGTTATCCAAAAGGTGTGCGGAACCAACATATTGAGTGCCAAGACATATATTTACATCATGACCATGAAGACTCATGCAAAAACCCAAACGCATAAGGACAGTAACTGAAACCAAGTTTCGCCGAATGTCTAGTGCGTATAGCACATCATGTAGGAATAAGGTTTGGCCATTTGTCAAACATAGTTTACGAGTGCCAATGCCCTTAACTGCAACTCTGGTATTGTTTTCTACATATACCCATTTTGTGTTTGCTGGAATTCGGCAATACTTGACAAAAGCTCTCTTTCTCTAGCTACATGGTATGTGGCTCCTGAATCTAGAGTCCAAAGAGGATTCGTTTCAGCGAGCATTACAGTGCTAGAAACAAAATTATAATTAAGAGGAGAATTGAGCAATACCTTTTTAGGCTCAGTGCATTCACGAGCATAGTGACCTAATTTGGCACAATTATAACAAGATTGATTGCTCTTGTCCTTTTTCTTACCACCGCGCTTACTTCTCTTGCGGTTGCCAGTTTGAGTTTTCTTAAATTCTGGGACAGCTTTTTTTAACGCCTTTCTTTTATTGTTACGTTTGAAGTCACGTTTGAAGTTAGAGGACTTACTTTTGTTTGACTCAGCAACATAAGCCTGTCCGAAAGATCTAATTGCCTCTAGGCGCTCATTCTCCAATTCAACATGATGCCTTGTATCTTCAAATGTTTTGATGTTAATGTTGTGAGTCATGTTCACTTTCATATGCTCCTAATTCTGGGGAAGTGATCTAATGACAGCTTGTACTTGTTGCTCATTAGTCAATATATGTCCAGCAGACTTCAACTCAGTAATCATGTTTGACATTTCTCTCAGATGCTGCTTCATTGAGTAATGTTGTTTTTTCACATAAGTGTCAAACTTGATTGTCAGCTGTCTGACTTTAGTAGATGAAGTCACTCCAAACTTTGCCTTCAAAGTAGTCCACAGTTCATGAGCTGTTGGATAATTCTCATACTCAACCATCAGATCATCTTGCATACTGCTCAGCAACGTGATGCGAGCATTACTATTTTTCTTTTTCCAGGCTTGATAAGCCTCTAGATTCTTCTGATGGTGAGGAGTATCCCCATATTGTAGTTCACTCATAGTATGATGGAGAGCCTCCAAATATTCTTGCTCTTCAAGAATATACTGAACTCTTCGATGCCAAATATCGAAATTGTCTCCGTTCAGTTTCTCCCCTTTGTTTAATTCAGCCACAATATTTTTTGTTGCAATAGCCATGTTCTCAATCAAGCCACACATAGACAAAAAATGCAAAAAAATAAATAGCACTAAAAATATATTATTCATTTGCAGCCATTATTACTGAAATAATATTTACTAGAAGTAATTAGTACAAGATCTAAAGTTCGCATAGCATCCAATCATCTCTTGTAAACTAAAAACTTTTAAAGTAATATTATTTCAATATATACATGCTAATTTTGGGTGGAAAGTTTAACTTGACCAACCCATGCCTCCCACTTGAATAAAACATATATAGTAATAACATAAAATGCATACATCAACATACATTTAGTATGCATTAATATTCATGAGAAAAAAATGCTTTTTCTCAAATGATAGCATAATTCAATAATTATTCTCAATTATTCATAGACAAAATTGAACTAGGTATCCCTAATTAAAACATTCCAAATAGAATGAACACATGACTTAAATATATAAATCATACCAAGGAAAAATAAAATTTAGGGACTTATAGACAAGCCTTTATTCCAATTTTCTTTAATTTTATGAATATGCCAAAAACAATTTGAACTATTTTCTAATGGTAACTGATAGTTCAAATTATCATATATTCCAAGAGAGAAAAAATCAGGGAAAAATTGGCACAAGAATCACATTTTTCTGATTCATAAATGAATTTCTGCAAATTTCCAAAGAAAATCATTGTTGTTGTGTTTTTCTGGTTTTTTTTTTCAACTAGGACAGCCCCAACCGCACAACATGGTATGTGTCTTCACGTGCCTTTCATCTTCTTAATTAGTTCACATAAGTCGATGAAGACAGCTATAGGCTACGTGGCTAGGGACTCTATGTGACGGCTCCACCTCCCCCTAAGGCGAACCAAAAGGGTTTGGCGGGTCGCCTGCCCAACTCTCGCCGGGACTCACTTACTTACTACAGCTCTTAAATGAAATCGGAATAAAATCACAAGAATAAATAGGACAACGATCCAAAACTTAAAGCGGAACTTATATACATTTCCAACCCAAAAGAGAGTATAAACATCGAATATACAAAGGTTCTCAATCCTTCATACGTCCAGCCCGTGCCAAGCACTAGGGCGAGAACCATTACAAAAAAAAAAAATAAAAGAACTAGACTAGGCTAGTCTATGCTCTCATCCTATTCGCCGTCCCCTGTTAAGGAAAATAAAACTAAAGGGGTGAGCTAAAAGCTCAGTGAGGTTCCGAACACATAATCAAATAATCATTTCAATACATGAAACATGGAGTATCAATAATTCAAGACACATTTACGATGGAAGTGATAGTAACACATTCATTAAAAGGATACGGGCTCACAAGGAGACATAAATTTGTTCGTTCGTTCTCCTGACATTTCCCCTTATTTCTCAATTCTTTTGAAGAATGCATTTTGTAATTAAAACTCTCGTTCGTTCTTTCGTTCGTTCATTCACCCCCTTCCCGGCCGTTGGCCAGGCTCCACCCATCCGGACGTTGTCCGAACTACAAGGTAATACTCGAGTATACCAAACGTTCACCCAGGGTCACCATATCGCCCGACTGAGTCCGCTTCTGGCTCGAGTCGATCGGTAACGAAGGGCAGGGCCCAATTCAGCCAAAAGGCTTACATCATGCGCAACTAATGTATTAATCATTAAAGTATTGAAAATTTCACGTTTCATTTAGGTAGAGCGCGATAAAGTACACGCTCGCCTGGAAAATTCGTTTGGAAATCATTGGAAACATTTAACACATGATCAAACAATAACAACAAGTCATGAAGTCAAGGGAGATATAACAAACAAGGAACACTCACCTATGTACGCGAAACAACTTGCAAAATATCCTTCCGGATATTATCCTTAGTCACCGAGAAAACCTAAAGTTAACGAGACAGAATATTATAGCTCATCTAGCAAAAACAATTAGGTATTTAAAGTGAAACGAGGATATTTAAACCCGTAGACAAAATAATTAGGGTTTCGTAGACCAAATGTAAAACCAAACTCAAAAAGATTATAAAATTTTCCAATGAAACACTTGAACCAAAAACAAGTCGGAATCCAACTAGATAGGCTAAGAAATACTGTTTTCGGAATCGTTTATATGGTTCAAAATCATCTCATATTCAAGTAGATTTTATAAACTAAAGGTCTTAATGAAATTCATGTAAAAAGGAGAACAAAGTACCCAAGAAAACCCTAAACCACTTCTCTTTATTTGGTAAGAGTAAGCAAACATTTGGAGTTTCCAATTGAAGAAGGGCCATGCTTTAAGATGGAAAAACAGTCATAGTATTTGTCAAACGAAAATATACAAGTTCAAATAGAAAATTAGTCCTTGAGCGAAAATTTGGGCAGCACGCCCTTTGTATTTACCTATTTTCCAGCCATTTATGGCTTCATTGTTTTCCTCAATCAATCCCAAAATTACACACAACATAAACAACCACTCAATATGCTCAAGACAATACAAGGACAAAAATTTAAGCTAACAACAAGTGTGGAAACAAAGTTTACAAAAGACAGTTTTGATGGGTTTTTACGGAATGGGCACATCCGAGGCTACGCTCATCGGATTGAGGTGAAACTTATACCATTTCGAAGCTCAAACAGGGGGCTACAAGGTTGAAGAAGGCCACTCAGTCCAGTTTGCAATGTATCTAGGTCAAATTTACCAAAACAACTCCAGATTTTCCAATTCAAAGTTTACTATGGCAGTCCTGACTCCTTCAGTCATATCTCAGAATATACAACTCCAATTCAAGTGATTCCAAAGCCATTTGAAAGCTAAGATACAAGGCTATAAGTCTTAAGAAGACATCAACAGCCAAATGAGTAGTATTCCTGGTCAAAACAACTAATTACAGAAGCTGATTAGTATGTTGGGATAGAAACAGGGCAGCAGGGGTATTTTGGTATTTTTATAGGCTATGTTGCTCCGATTGAGCTGAAATTTTGTAGGCTACTATAAAATATCATTCTCTACAACTTTCATGTTTTAATCCAAGGCTAATTCAGTCTCTAACATGGAGCACTAAAATCGGACAGAATTGAAGTCATATTTGCCAGAAATCTGGAATTTTTGGTTTCAAGGGAAACTTTCTTCATTTCTTGCTTCAATCACTACCAAAGCCCCTTATATAATCTCAGATACAACATATATTAACCATACAGCAAGTATAGGCAGCAATCTTTCAAACCCTAACTCATATATTTAAAAAAATATATACACTATCCACCCAAATCTTGATAATAGCTATCATCCACCACAAATTTAAGGTGCTAAGCCAATTTAAACAAGATCAAGAGAAAGAAATGGGGAAATCATCATCCTTACCTTGCTTAAGTGTTTACCAAGAGCAACCCTAGCTTCCCCTTCAAAATTTCACCAACACGTCACTAAATAAACACTCAAGGATAGCTTTAATCGGTTTAGTTTTCTTTCTTTCTCATTTGGTGGCTAGATTCAAGAAGAAATGGAGCAGTTTTCTCTTGGTGTTTTTTCACTCTCTCTCTCAGCCAAGCAGCAGAAAAAATGAAGAAGAAAGATGGCTCCAAGTGATAAGAAGGCAAACAAAAAAAAAATCAACCAAAGAGCCATAGGGTGGTGACACTTGTCACCACCAAAGCCACACAATTTTCTCTCTCTCTCCCTTGCATTTTTGGCCCTAAATTTCGGTCAAAACTAGCTGGAAATAAGGAGATATTTTGCTCAAGTATTAATGAGCTCATGTGGTAAGAAAGTGGTGGTCAAGAGGTGTGTTCAATCGGTAGTGCGCGGTACCCGTCGGTTCGCGCCGTTTTTCCTTAAATCACACGTACTAGGGTTTTTACTTCCTATTTACTAACTCTATATCATTGCTTCTAATCACATATTATTTTTCACCTAAAAGTCACTCTTAAGCACCAAATTTGATTCTCACTCCGTACCGGATAATTACACTACGGATACACGTGAAAACCCTAACTTGCTCCAACTTGAAAACGAAAAGTGAAACCCTACTTTCTAGGTTTATTTGCACTTATTGTGGAATGATTGGGTAGTAGGGCTATAATAAAATCATAAGTTCCAAATAAAAGGGGATTTTTAAGAAAAACGTGAGGCTTTTACAATTTCATAAATCGAATTTAGGGTTTCGGTTAAAATGTGAGAAATTTGAGAAAACGGTTAGTCACAAGTGAAACTAGGGTTTTGATTAGACTTTTAGGGTTTCTAGTCTTTTAAACAAAACAAGGTTTTAAATCAAACCCAAAGAAATAACTTTATTTTCTTCTTTAGAACAAAATAATGTTTTAAAATAAAAATAAACTAAAGAAACCGTAATATCCTTTTTGAGACTAAACAAAAGGCGATCCTAAAAGTCGGGGTATCACACTCTAGAACTCAGATTTCTCATTGTCTGAGCATCCGTTTTGCACACACGATATAGCGTTGGAAAACTTTTTCAGAATACTACATAAATATGTAATAAAATATATTTAATTCTGCACACACAATTCACAGAAATTCTCTGAAACAGCTTAACAACACATATGTAAACTTCAAAAAACTCAACAACAAAGGAGAATTAAGCCATGAAATTTTGCAGGTATATTTTAACCCACATGAGAAATATATTCCTTGAATTTCATGGCTTGAAATTATGTGTGCCAAAATTGGCCATTAAAGCTCATGCTCTATGCTTTAGCCAAAAATACAAAACACAAAACATCTTTCAGAGCATGGCTGAGCATGAATTCAACCTTAAAAGCTCTGATACCATTGTAGGAATTCAAAGACGAGCAAAATCGGGTTACCTTACACCGAAGCTTTGGTCACAGCAAATTTTTCAAATTCAATATTCCAGCTGAATCACATCCTCTTGGTCGAGTGTGAATCACAGTGAAAATCACTGTTCTATTACTTGTGATATATATATATTCTTTAGAATAATAACTCTATTGCATATATTAAGTCTACAATATCATACAAAATTGACGTTTGCGTATTTTATGCTTGCCATTATACATCATGTTACTGAACACATAAATTGCATTATTCCTAATTGAATTCTTTCTGCAATTACTTTTTTTTAAAAAATTTTTGAAGTTATTTTCACACCCTCAATGCTAAGAAGGGCTTTTTCAGAAATTTAATTGCAAAGTATAGTTTTCACCATTGCTGGCCATCATTCTAGCTCTTGAAGGATCTAGAGCAAAAAACTTTACACTCGTTGATTCAGAATTTCACCTCCGGAAGACTAAGTACAAAATGCACCTTCTCTAGGGTGTTTTTTTTTTATCTTAACCACAGGTAAAATTCTATAGTAAATTCCTCTAGGAAAAAGCCTTTTGGAGTGGATTATGAAACAAAAATATCACTTTGTCTTCGCATACCTTTTTTTTTCTTTTTTGAGATAAGAAGGGGAACTAATTGCAATGAATTCAGCCAACGGAGGACTATTTGTGATTAATCAATGAAAAATGTGTGAAAGTTTGTTGTTCTTTGATTAAGCAACATTGTACATTAAAACTTTAGCTTTAAATTTAGTCATTATGTCTTTAATGTAATGCATTCCACCAAAGTTCTTTCTTTTTCAATATAGTTGCATAAACATGAAATAAATTCCGATCTCACCGAATTCATGAATATAGTAAATTGAAAAAATTGAGAAACAAATTTACTATAACTTCAAATTTACTATAGTCTTCAATTGTATTTATAATAGCTACACAAGATTAATTTCTATAAAATGACAGAAATTCTACATTAGCAACAATGAAAGATTTTGGTTTTTTGTTTCTTAGCTATTGGGAACCATATCTCATTTGAAACTTGAGAATAATTTTTTCTAATGATTTGACAGATCATACTTTGTTAATTAAGTAATGGAGGCAAATACGAGCTAGATTATTCCCATTAGCATAAAGAATATAAACATAAGCCTACAAATAGTGACTATTTTGGTGAAACTTAGGAAATATTGCTATTTTTTTGACTGGATGTATCACAAATTACTGAATTTTTTTATTGATATGACTGTGAAAGTTATTTCGGTTTAATGATTGTTTTCACTGTTTTCTTGGAATATTAAATTTGTTGGATGATTTTCTTTTCTAGGGAGGTTTTGCAGGCCTTGTAATTTCTTTGTTATTAAATTCCTATATAATTTCTTTTTCAATTGATACCAATAAGACACTTCAAAATTACTAAAAATGTGAGGTTATTAGAAGAGATCTTGTGGTTATTTAGGCAAAGCACTACCTCTTACCCTACCAATATAACAAGATTAAATAAAAAGAAAGAAAGAAGAAACAGTATCCATATCTTGTGCATCACGTATTTTGCACGATTCAACTGATTAAGGCAATTCCTTGCCTATGCATATGTGTTCTACACTAATAGCAGTGAACTAGGATGTATGTTGCTAATATTCTGAAAAACAAAAGGCAATTGCTGCCTCCCGTGAGCTCTCCAGATGGTTTTAAGGGATCATAGTAACAATAAGTACATTGTAACATATAGTATCTGTTTGATGGGCTGAATATAAACAGAAGGTAGGAATAAAATTGTGCGACTGGAATGGCGCTATATATGTTGTCTCATGTTACTGTGTGAATATTGAACGGTACTAAGAGAAAAAGATCATGAATAATTGCTGTTTTAATGGCGATATGGAAGATATGAATAAAAGTAGTTGTGATTTTAGAAAATTGAGAATGGACAGTGGACGCGAAAGTTCTTATAAAAGCCAAATGGGTAGGTTTGGAGCAGAGCAAGTCATTATGTTTGATAACCAACCTAAAAAGTTTAAGGGAATCATCACAGTCAGAAATTTGAGATATGTTGATGGGAAAGGCAAGGATAGAAATCCACAAGAAGTTACAGGAATGGAATATGGTTTCTATACAGAAGTCTTCAGGTAAAGAAGCAGGGAAGAAGCCAACTTCAATAATGCTCCAAAAGAATCTGTTGGAAGTGGCATGAAGAAGGCTAGGAAACGCTTTGATTTTTGGTGCCAATACTTTCACTACATCCCAAAAAGTCATTAGTTTCTTCTATAATAACTTTCTCAATCACAGCTACCACCATTAGTGCCCCTGAGCCAAATCATGCACTGGAGAGCTTGCCTTCTGCTTCAACAGATGGTTCAAAGTTCAAACACGGAAGCTATGATATTATTATGACAATGGATGTGCCTGATTCAGAGTTTGACAGAGACAAAGAGGTGCTCATGACAATGAGGAGGGCATGCCTGGGTTTCATGCTATTATTCATGAAGTCTTGTCCAGAAATCCCTTTAAAGTTAGGATTTCTAGTTGAACTCCAAAAGCAACAGCGAACTTGGCCCATTAAATTAGGTGGGTTATGATTTTTATAAAACTTGCTATACCAATTTGTCACAATGGTTGGTTCTGATTTTACAAAATTGAGAATTTTGATACCAATTGAAATATAGGGAAGTTTAAAAAAAAATTGAAGATAAAGTCGATAATAATAATTGAATTGTATAATTGCGTATGAAATTTGTAAGGAGGCTAAAAAATTAAAGATAAAGTCAGCAGTAGAAATTGAACAAATATTTGGAAGATGCTAGAGAAATTTTAATAGGTGAATCACGCATGACGCATGACTCTTCGTGATCACAAGTTCTATGCAACTTTTTTGTTTTCAGAAAACTGAATTTCCTCAACTCAATTCAATGGAGACATATCTCTGCAAATTGCAGAATTTATACAAGTTTTAATGCAAATTATACAACTATTCAAAACATGGATGGTTTCGACTTAATGTCTTTCAATTGGTTCAATAATTTACTCTACTAAGCGATGTAGCCAAATACTCGTTAGATTATTTCTATTAGTGCATACAAACATGTAAATAAATACTATTTTGTTGAAACTTGGGAATCATTAGAATTGTGAATAACACGCATTAAAAAAATAAATACATCCATTCTTTCAAGTAATATGAATAAAATAGTTCAAAGACGCATTAAAAAATTGTTGACAAAAAAATTAAACCAAGCTGATTTGTTATTTGGTAACTAGATTAGAATTTGCGTTAAAATTGATTTAGAAAATATAGTTGAGTTGTGTTTAGATATTAGTATTGGAATAGGTGTTATGGTTTTATGTGTCTATTTAAAGACTTGAGTTCAACTTTTGTTATCGAGAGAGTTGTGATATTTGAGTTACAAAATTATTTCCTCTCCAGCATAATACTTTGCCTTCCTGATAGGGTATCATTTGTTAGTAATTTTATTATTAATTTTCCCTTTTGTCCCTGTCAAATATGGTGTTAATTGCTGATATCTACTTATATTTGGTATCTGGAATTAATTTCAGGGCTTGGAGCAGAAAACTACAAAAAGGAGGGACTTTCTGAAGCAAATTACTTCACAAGTGGGGATCTTCTGCAAAACTCCATCAAGGTGGCCCACAAGAGGGAAGGAGACGGATTGCCTTTGTATTTTGCTCCTGGCTGACTAATAGCCACATCCCTTGTATTCCTCTTTTGCTTTCAATTTTGGTAGGGACCACGGGATAAGAGGCATTAGTCATCTTTGGCTTTAAAAGAGAAACGGACGTATAGGCGGCTCTTATGCTGAGCTTTTAGGATAGTTTTAGTTTTTTTTCTCTTTTCTTTTCTTTTCCCTTTGTCAAGCACACGCCAACTGTTTGACAATATTCCCCAACGGGAAAAACATCCCTTATTTCTTGCTTTCTAGTGAAAAATTTGATGCCTTCGCAATCAATTAATTTGCGTGGAGATTTAATTATGCGGCGTGGCTAAGCCTTCCATCTAGTCAAGGGTCAACTCGACGGTGCAGTCCCGAAAATCTGTGAGATCTAATTAGTTTTTACGCGTTCCTCAATTTATTAATATTTGCACATTGTCTGCTTGAATTCTCATGGGATTATTTTATTAATTGGATGTCAAGGGCCCGATGTTCAATGTGATTTATTAATCTCGTGCCAATTTAGTCAATTAAATCCATAATTGTTTGATTGATTAATATTAGTGGCAACTGGTGTGTTTACACATTAGGGGAACGTGCAATCTAATTTAAATAACTCTCGTAGCGTGTTTTTAATTAGGGTTAGGTTTTTCTAGTTATTAATGCAATTGAAAAATTAATTCCTACGGTCGTACTTAGGAGTATTTTCTGGTTAGGGGTGATCAATGGTCGTACCTTGGTTATCAATAAATTAAGAAAAAATTAGTCGTTAGAGTTCATCGGCAACTATAACTAGCCTATTAATAAATTAAGTGAACCTCTCTTGCATCAATGATCGGATAAATGGACTGTGTTTGAGTAGTTGTATCCTTGGCTAGAATTTATCTATTATTGATTGAATTCCTGCTATATTCGTGCTAGTTAACTATTTATTTTTAGTTGAATTGTTTAATTATTTTTAGTTTCATTCCGGTGAAATCCCCCCTTACCAATTGGAATTTAAAAGAGACAAATATCCCCAGTCCCTGAAGAGACGACCCTACTTGTCACTGCCTACTCTTTAGTAATTTTTGTCAACTAATTAATTCTAATATATCGGATTAAGCAAACTATTTAGGAATAGGGTGAATCAAGTAACCCATTGCACACCTAGAGTCCCTGCTCCAGTACCTAAGATTAATTATTGACTGCTTTTAGTGGTATTTAGGTTTTTATTATTATTATTGCACAGGCTCGACACCCTCTCAATTTTTGGCGCCGTTGCGGGGGATTGGCGTCAATTATTTGTTTCTTTTTAATTTTAATTTTGTTCTAATTTTCTGATACTTTTTTAGTTTATGCCTCGTTTTTCTCGTACAAGCGAATTAATTTTTCATCTTGAAGTAGAGAAGATCGCACGTAGAACGAGGAAAGAAACTAGACAGCTCAGAGAGGAGCACTCCAGTGCCGCATCTCAGAGACCTGATCCAGAAGTTGAACCAGCAGATTCGTTTGGTGACACTTCGAGTGACTCGGATCAAGAGAAAGTCACTATGGCAAATGCACAAACACTAAGGGAGTTGGTTGCGCCTAATTTAAATCAGCAACCTTTGTACATTACTTTTTCAAGTTTAAATAATAACATATCTTTTGAGCTAAAATCTGGCCTGATTCATCTCTTACCATATTTTCATGGTTTACCAGGTGAGAAACCGTATGAACACCTGCAAGAGTTTGATGTAGTATGCAACAGCATGAAACCCCCGAGAATTACAGAAGAGCAGATAAAGATGAGGGTCTTCCCCTTCTCTTTGAAAGATTCCGCGAAAGACTGGCTGTACTACCTACCACTAGGTAGTATCACCACATGGGACCAGTTGAAGAAGAAATTCTTAAACAAATATTTCCCTGCGTCTCGAGCTGCAAGTCTAAGGAAGGAGATATACGGCATCAAACAACACCCAGGCGAGTCCCTCTATGAGTACTGGGAGAGGTTTAAGAAACTGTGTATCAAATGCCCTCAGCATCAGATAAGTGAGTAACTGCTCATCTAATATTTCTATGAGGGGCTACTTTTCAGAGACATGAGTATAATCATTGCTGCAAGTGGAGGGGCGTTAGTGACCAAAACTCCTCGGGCAGAATGGGAGTTGATAGAGGGGATGGCTGAAAATTCGCAGCAGTTTGGTATTAGGGAGGATGTCCCGACACGTAAGGTGAATGAGGTGGAAACATCCTCCATCTAACAACAAATTTCTGAATTGACATCCTTCGTGCGATAGTTAGCTGTGGGAAGTGCCTTACAAGCCAAAGTGTGTGGGGTATGTGCTGCTTTGGGTCATTCTACAGAGATGTGCCTACTAGTTCAAGAAGAAAATACAGAGCAAGTGAGCATGGCTGGCCACGCACCCGCGCCAAGAAAGCAATACGACCCTTATTCAAGCACCTACAATCCTGGTTGGAGAGACCACCCCAACCTCAGCTATGGAGGGAATAGACAGACTAATTTCGTGCCAAATCGACAACAAGGGTACCAGCAGCAGTACCAACCCTGACCACCTCCGCCACCGAGCTCTAGTCCATTTTTGGAGGAGATGATGAAACAACTGATAGCAACCACCACGTAAAATCAGCAAAGGACGGACTCCGAAATACAGATGAGTCAAATGGCTACAACAATTAACCGTTTGGAGTCCTAAGTCCAAGGTAAATTGCCGTCTCAGCCTGAAGTGAACCCGAAAAACGTAAAGGCGATGACCCTAAGGAGCGGGAAGGAAATCCAAGGATCCGACCCGGTGATTCCTAAGGACAAGGACGAGGAACGAATTGAGAAAGAGTTGGAAGAGAAGGGCAGAGACACCAAAAATTCAAAGGTAACCTCGGATCCAATCATTGCAGTTAGGACTAATCCATCTCCCTTTTCTAGCAGGTTAGAAAAATCAAAGAAGCAGGACAAGGAGAAAGAGGTTCTGGAGATCTTTCGCAAGGTAGAGATCAACATTCCTCTACTAGATGCGATCAAGCAAGTACCTCAATATGCAAAGTTTTTGAGAGACTTGTGTGTCAATCGAAGGCGATTGAAAGGAGATGAGCGAGTGGTGGTGGAGGAAAACGTGTCAGCGATCTTACAAAGGAAGTTTCCACCGAAATACGGGGATCCGAGTATGTTTACCATTCCCTGTAGGGTAGGTAATACCATGATTAGGAAGGCCATGTTGGACCTAGGAGCTTCGATTAATGTGATGTCCAAGTCTATATATGCTTCTTTGAATTTAAGTCCTTTAAAAGAGACTGGGATAATAATCCAACTGGCTGACCGAACCAATGTATACCCTGACGGGTTGATTGAGGATGTTTTAGTGAAAATTAATGAATTGGTTTTCCCTGCTAATTTTTACGTGCTTGATATGGATGATGAACACTCCCATAACCCATCACCTTTATTGTTAGGTAGACCCTTTTTTAGCACAACCCGAACAAAAATTGATATTAATAAGGGTACCCTGTCCATGAAATTTGATGGTGATATTGTTCATTTTAACATTTTTGAAATCATGAAATATCCGTCAAATTCAAATGTTAGTTTCGTTTTCTCTGTAAATGTTATTGACCCTGCGGTACAGGAGGTTTTTAAAATTGAAGGCAGGAATGAGTTGGAAGTTGCCTTGACCAGGCACTTCGAGTCAGAGATGACGTCTGGAGTAGAGTTGAGTGAAGAACTTAAACGTGTGATTGGAGCGTTGCAAACATTGCAACCACAAAAATAAGGTATGATCTCGCACCCATTTTTATACTTGAACCTCACCAAAGGCTACTTCCATATGTGGTGCAGGCGCCTGTCTTAGAGTTGAAACCGTTGCCGAAACACCTAAAGTATGCGTACTTGGGTGAGGGGGAGACACTCCCAGTGATTATCTCCGCCAATTTATCAAAAGTCCAAGAAAACAAATTGATTCAGGTTTTGAGGGATTATAAGCAGGCAATAGGATGGACCATCGCCGACATCAAGGGAATTAGCCCAGCGGCATGTATGCATCGGATTCGACTCGAAGAATGTGCTAAACCTATTCGGCAGGCTCAAAGGAGACTAAATCCTCTCATGATGGAGGTAGCGAAGAAAGAGATATTGAAACTGCTGGATGTGAGCATAATCTTTGCAATATCAGATAGCTCTTGGGTGAGTCCGGTACAGGTGGTCCCGAAGAAGGCAGGGGTGACGGTGGAGTCAAATCAAGAGGGTGACCTCGTACCAGTTCGAAAGCCCACGGGGTGGCGGCAGTGCATAGATTATAGGAAGTTGAACGCCGTCATGAAAATGGATGATTTTCCCCTTCCTTTCATTGATCAGATGGTAGAGTGATTAGCAGGTCGAGCTTACTATTGTTTTTTGGATAAATTTTCAGGTTATTTCCAGATTGCTATCGCACTTGAGGACCAGGAGAAGATAACCTTCACGTGCCCTTTTGAAATATTTGTATACCGAAGAATGCCATTTGGGTTATACAATGCACCTGCTACCTTCCAATACTGTATGGTAAGTATCTTTCGGAGTATGTTGAGAAGATTATTGAGGTTTTTATGGATGATTTCAATGTGCATGGGAAAAGTTTTGATAACTGTATAGATAACCTGAAATTAATTTTGGTTAGATGTATAGAAACTAATCTTGTACTCAATTGGAAAAAATGTCAATTTATGATCGAGTACAAGATAGTTTTGGATCATGTGGTGTCGTCTAGGGGTATTGAGGTTGATAAAGCAAAAATAGATGTTATATCTACTTTACCTTACCCTGCGAGTGTGCGGAAAGTGCGTTCTTTCTTAGGTCACGCAGGTTTCTACAGAAGATTTATCAAAGATTTTTCGAACATTGGAGCGCCCCTGTTCCAACTTTCACAGAAAGAGGTGCCCTTCGAGTTCGATGAAGCATGTAAGAAGGCGTTTGATAGGTTAAAGGAGCTATTGATCTCTTCACCCATTATTCAACCGCCCGACTGGAACCTACCATTCAAGATCATGTGCAACGCCAGCGACTATGCAGTAGGCGCAGTGCTGGGTCAAAGAGTAGGAAGGGCAGCCCATGCTATATACTACGCATCTCGAGTCTTGAACGGAGCTCAATTAAACTATTCCACCACTGAAAAAGAGTTCTTGGCGGTAGTGTTTGCTTTAGAGAAATTCAGGTCTTATTTGCTAGGTGCTAAAGTTATTATTTTCTCTGATCATGCAGCATTGTGGTATCTGTTGACCAAGAAAGAGGCAAAACCGCGACTTATAAGATGGATACTGTTGCTACAAGAGTTTGACCTGGAGATCAGAGACAAGAAAGGAGCGAAAAATTTGATAGTAGATCACTTGAGTCAGGTACAAGTCACCGAGGACGACCTCCCACTAAGAGAAATATTCCCTGATGAGCATTTATTTTCTGTTAATTTATCTTTGCCTTGGTATGCGGATATTGTTAATTTTCTAGTCACCGACAAGTTTCCTGCAAGATGGCCTAAGGCAAAGAGGGACAAGTTAAGGAGTGATGCAAAGTCTTACATCTGGGATGACCTTTACCTCTGGAAGCGTGGTGCCGACCAAATCATTCGTAGATGTGTAAGTGAAAATGAATTCCAGTCTATTTTAACTTATTGTTACTCTTTTGCGTGTGGAGGTCACTTTGGACCAAAGAGGACGGCTCGTAAGACTCTGGAAAGTGGTTTTTATTGGTCGACCCTCTTCAAGGATGCCTACTCATTTTGTAAATCCTGTGATAAATGTCAAAGAGTAGGTAATATTTCTCGTAGGAATCAGATGACCCAAACCCCAATGATTTTTGTTGAAATTTTTGATATTTGGGGTATTGACTTTATGGGTCTTTTCCTTCGTCTTATGGTTTTCTATATATATTGCTTGTCGTAGATTATGTTTCGAAATGGGTGGAAGTAAAGCCCACCCGTACTAATGATTCTAAGGTAGTTGCAGAATTTGTCAAATCTAACATTTTTGTCCGCTTTGGGATGCTGCGAGCGATGGTGAGTGATCGGGGTAACCATTTATACAACAAGACGATTGGGGCACTTTTCAGGAGGTATGGCGTCTTACATAAGGTGTCTACATTCTATCATTCTCAAACAAATGGTCAGATGGAAGCATCGAACCAAGAGATGAAGTCGATTTTGGAGAAGATGGTTCAACCCGATAGGAAGGATTGGAGTATGAGACTTAAAGATGCCTTATGGGCATATAGAACGGCGTACAAGATGCCAATCGGCATGTCCTCTTATCATTTGGTATTTGGGAAGCCATGTCACATCCCCGTCGAGTTCGAGCATAGAGCATTTTGGACGGTCAAACAATGCAATATGGATATTGAGGAGGGCGGAATTCAAAGAAAGTTGCAATTACAAGAATTGGAGGAAATTCGCAACGAAGCCTACGAGAATGCTGTGATTTATAAGGAGAAAAATAAGATATTTCATGACCAGTAGGTCTCTAGGAAGACGTTTGAATGTGGGCAAAAGTTCTACTGTACCACTCGAAATTGAAGTTATTTCCAGGTAAGTTATGGTCTCGTTGGATCGATCCCTTCGTTGTAACTAATGTCTTTGATTATGGTACAGTGGAGATCCAGAGTTTAAAGATGGAGAAGAAATTTGTGGTGAATGGTCATCGTTTCAAGCCGTATTATGAGGGGGTCCAGTTGAACGGGTGGAGACGATACATTTGGAGGACCCGATTTGCTTAGTTTCAACAAATTATGGGCTATGTCTAGCCAAAAACACTAAAGAAATGCGCTCTTTTGGGAGGCAACCCGAATATTGATTTTATTGTTTTTAGTTGTTCATTTCTTTCGTTTTGTTGTTTCCCCGTTGGGTAGTATCAATATTAATATTTCCTCCACTGTGACTAGGAAGTGAAATCTTGGTGTGCCCACGCGGTGTTTGTGCCTCCTAAGGTCAGAGGATGTCTACCAATCTTGGCATGCCAACGCGCTGTTTGTGCCTCCTGAGGTCAGAGGATGTTTTGTAATCTTTGCATGCCCACGTGGTGTTTGACGACCCAAAACACGAATTCAAAAAAAAAAAAGAATTATTTATTATTATTATTATTATTACTATCATTAAAAGAAAAAGGAAAAGATTATTTTCTTTTTAAACCCTCAAAAAAAATAAAAAAATTTTCAAAAAATTTTCTTTTTAAACCTTAAGTTTTTGTTTTCTTTTAAAAAATTCAGAATTTTGAAATACAAATTCGGAAAAATGAAGAAACAAGGTTTTGAAAAAAAAAACTATTTCTTTTTTTCTTTCTTTCTTTCTTTTCTTTCCTTCTCTTTTTTCTTCTTTTCGTCCTTCCTTTCCTTTTCTTCTTCTTCTCCGCCGCTCCCCCTGTTTTCCTCTTTTGCTTCTTTTCCTCCGCTCATCCTCCACCATCTCCCTCGCAACTCCACCCCACGCCGCCACAGCCCCCAAATCGCTCACGCCTAGCTTGAGCGCAGCCCATCTCCCCTTTCGCTGACCAGCTGTGCGCCGCCACCTGCCCACGCTCCACGACCTCCGCCACCAGCCCGCGCCGTTGCTACTCTCTCCAGCTCGCTGCCGCCTCTCCCTCGCGCGCCACCAGGAGCTGCCGCGACCGCCGCTGTTCCCCTGTCCACTTCCTCTCATCTTCCCCCCCTACGCCCTGCCGCATCTCTGCAGCCGCGCGGCCTCAGCCGCGCCTCTCTCCAGCTCACCGCCGCCTCTCCCTCGCGCACCACCATCGTCTCTCTAGCCGCAGCTGCCGTTCGTCTCTTCGCAGCCGCGCCACTATCGTTCGCTGTTCGCCATCACCACCTGTCAAACCTGACAGGTGGAGGTATTTCAATTTTCCCTTCGATTAGTGTTTTTCTGGCTGTTCAATTGCTAGCTTTTTGAACATTTTTCGTGGGTTTCGTGATGGATGAAAGCAGGAAGTGATTTGGGCATTTTCGAAGTTTAATTTTAAAGGTGCAATTATGTTTATTTGCTGCTTCGTATGGGGGTACTTTCTGATATCGACTACATTGTTGAGCTTTCATTGGATTTTGCCTTTCATCTGTGGGAATCATATTTGAGTTGGTTATTTGATTTAATTTTTCCTTGTGCCTACATCAGTGGTACTGGTTGGAGTGTTTTGAATACATTCGTTGATTTTATGTGGTTGCCTGTCTGATTGCGAGCTAATAACCTTGTAATTCGGTGGTTGTTCGTATTTTGAACTGTGGTTGCAGAAATTGCCAATTTCTTGGGTCATTTGCTACTTTTAGCAGGTTGAATTGAGTAATTGACTGTCCAATTGGAGACAGTTGTTGAGATTTTGGCTGGAATTGTGTCCAATTGTTGCGATTTGTTGTTTTGAGTAGACACTAGCATCGCTCTTAGTTTGTTTGAGTGGTTGTTTTGGTGCATTAGTGCGATTGTGTCCTAATATTGTAGGTACTTTTTTGCGTTCATTTGTTGACTTGGGATATGAAGGTACCGTTTGCATTTGTCTGTTGAAGTAGTTGCCTCTATTTGCCTTGTTTGGGGGCTATTGTGCCATTTGCTCTGCTTATTCTGATTGGGTATATCTAGTAAGATTGTTAGGCTGATTTTATTCTGCTTTTGCCTTAATTGGGGCCACCACTAGTTATTGGTTGAACTTGCTGTCTTGTTGAGGTATTCTTTTTATAGCCTATGGGTGCATCGATTATGCGTTTTATTGATTGGGTTGCCTGTTAGTTACCATGGTACGGCCACAATCTGCTTCTAGGTCTAGGACACCTAGACACTTACAGCCTCCCCTACCCCAACATTCCATTCCCGCCTCTGACCCCTTGTACGACCCTTCTTCCTCTGGGAGGAGGGCTCGCCTTGGAAGGCAAAAAGGCGTCCATATATCTGACCCTGCATATATCTGACCTGACAAGCGGAGATATGCTGCTGCTTGTGAACGGCAGATTATTCCCTATCATTATCGAGATGCCGCCACCTTGGACCTTCTAATTATTCGAGTTGGTTTTGACCAGTTGATTGAGGCCATTGGGTGGCTTCCCTATTCTCGTATTACTGACCGCCCGGTCTTTGTTGAGTTAGTTAGGGAGTTCTATGCCACATTTGAGTTCGACCTCCCTACTGGTTACACAGTTTCTACCCCTAATGTCATCCGCTTTCGTTTAATGGGTCATGAGTTCCACCATTCCATAACTGACTTCAATTTGGCCATTGGTTTTATTGATCCAGCCTATGCTGAGTCTTGTGAGTATGCCGAAAATGCATGTGACTATGTCCAGCTCTTTTTCTCTCGCTATCGCCATATTTGGGAGGAGATGTCCATGGACAGGGATAATTATGACCCTCGTCTATCTAAGGGTTCTTATCTGAAAGACCCGGCGTCTCGCTATATCCACCATTTCTTGGCTTATAATTTTTCGGGTAGGCGAGATAGTTCGGACATTTTGTCTAAACCCGAATTTTTCTTTATTTGGTGCATGCATAACAATATTAAAGCTAACCTTGGATGCTGGCTCGCTTCTCAGTTTAAGTCTATTTTGCCTAAAAAGAAGCGCCCTTTGATTATTGGGTCATACATTACTCACTTGACTATTAATTTGCATGTATTTGATATTTCTAACCATGATTTGCATATAGCCTGTCACATGGAGCCCTTGGACATTCCGTGTTTAGAGAAAATGGGTCTGGTTCGGGAGGGCGATGACGGGTGGGAGGTTGTTCCCCAGGGGCCGCTACGCCCTCCCCCTCGGTCATCCTTTGCCCGAGCTTCCACGGATGGCGGCGATCCCGGCCCGTCTACCTCCTCTCCGTCCCCTCCCACCCCCACGGCCGATGACTGGCTCCAACTCCGGAATACAGTTGAGAGACTGGAGACTCGCGTGACCCACATTGGCATCAACTTGCATAGCATGGCGCAGAATCTGGCTGCATTTATGCAACATGCGGGAATTGCTCCTCAGTTCGCGACCGATCCACCCCTGTTTTGACGACTTCAGGGAAGTACCATTGCCCTTCTCCTTCCTTTTGCTGTTACATTATCACATTAAGGGCAATGTGTGACTTAGGTGTGGGGGGGTTAGTTTGGGTGCTAGTATTTCCAGTTTTCGATTTTTGGGTGTTTTTCCTTTGTTTTCAGTTTAGGTGTTGTTCCTGTGTTCTTTTTGGGTGTTTTTCCCTTGCTGTTATCTTGATGAATATTTTGGTAGCTCACTTTTCTATTGCTAGGTGTAGTTTACTCTATAAATTGAGTTTCGATGGTAAGTAAGAGCATGCTGTCCTGGTGAATATTTTGAGTTTAATGACTTGGTGCAGGGTTAACTTGTTTAGACAATGTAAATATTTTGCTGGCACTGGTGTGTGGATTGGTCCCTTGTTGACCTTGGTCCTCCATGTTTAGGAGATGACGTTGGCCATGATCTTTGAGTGTTGCTATTTTGGTACTTTATTGAGAATAACATTGGCTATACTCCGCTAGTGTCGTCACTCAGTAACCGGAAGTCTTCACTATAAGTGTCGACTCTCGCATCAAAAAGTGGTGATATCTATGAGTGAGTAGTTCTGGAGCTGTGAAAAGTTGAGTAACTGAGTTCTTTCATCTAAAAATGTCAGAGTTCACGTCAAAGACTTAAATAGCTTAGGACTAAGCATTATTCGTTCAATCAAAAAAAAAAAAAAGATCAGATGTGGAAAATATGTGAGTTTATGATCATGTTGACCCGCCGATCCTTGGTTCTCAATGTTGAGATTTTGGTTGCCAGTTGACTTAATTGCTGACTGTTGCTAGTTAATATTTGGATTTCCTAGGCGAGTTAACTTAAGAGCTAACCGGGAGAGATATGACTTGACACTTAGCCACTAAATCTTGATTTTGGTATAAGCACCGCTGACAATAGATAACGTGGGAGCTAGCCATTGTTGAGTTGAGTTGTCCCCATGCTTGAGGGCAAGCATGATTCAGGTTTGGAGGGAATTGATAGAGTATCATTTGTTAGTAATTTTATTATTAATTTTCCCTTTTGTCCCTATCAAATATGGTGTTAATTGCCGATATCTACTTAGATTTGGTATCTGGAATTAATTTCAGGGCTTGGAGCAGAAAACTACAAAAAGGAGAGACTTTTTGAAGCAAATTACTTCACAAGTGGGGATCTTCTGCAAAGCTCCATCAAGGTGGCCCACAAGAGGGAAGGAGATGGATTGCCTTTGTTTTTTGCTCCTGGCTGACTAATAGCCGCATCCCTTGTATTCCTCTTTTGCTTTCAATTTTGGTAGGGACCACCGGATAAGAGGCATTAGTCATCTTTGGCTTTAAAAGAGAAACGGACGTACAGGCAGCTCTTATGCTGAGCTTTTAGGATAGTTTTAGATTTTTTCTTTTTTCTTTTCTTTTCCCTTTGTCAGGCACACGCCAACTGTTTGACAATATTCCCCAACAGGAAAAACATCCCTTATTTCTTACTTTCTAGTGAAAAATTTGATGCTTTCGCAATCAATTAATTTGCGCGGAGATTTAATTATGCGGCGTGGCTAAGCCTTCCATCTAGTCAAGGGTCAACTCGACGGCGCAGTCACAAAAATTTGTGAGATCTAATTAGTTTTTACGCGTTCCTCAATTTATTAATATTTACACGTTGTCTGCTTGAATTCTCATGGAATTATTTTATTAATTGGATGTCAAGGGCCCGATGTTCAATGTGATTTATTAATCTCGTGCCAATTTAGTCAATTAAATCCGTAATTGTTTGATTGATTAATATTAGTGACAACTGGTATGTTTACACATTAGGGGAACGTGCAATCTAATTTAAATAACCCTCGTAGCGTGTTATTGATTAGGGATAGGTTTTTTTAGTTATTAATGCAATTGAAAAATTAATTACTACGGTCGTACCTAGGAGTATTTTCTGGTTATGGGTGATCAATGGTCGTACCTTGGTTATCAATAAATTAAGGAAAAATTGGTCATTAGAGTTCATCGGCAACTATAACTAACCTATTAATAAATTAAGTGAACCTCTCTTGCATCAATGATCGGATAGATGGACTATGTCTGAGTAGTTGTATCCTTGGCTAGAATTTATCTATTATTGATTGAACTCCTGCTATATTCGTGCTAGTTAACTATTTATTTTTAGTTGAATTGTTTAATTATTTTTTGTTTCATTCCGGTGAAATTTCCCCTTACCAATTGGAATTTAAATGAGACAAATATCCCCAGTCCCTGAGAATACGACCCTACTTGCCACTGTCTACTCTTTAGTAATTTTTGTCAACTAATTAATTCTGATATATCGGATTAAGCAAACTCTTCAGGAACATGCTGAATCAAGTAACCCATTGCATACCTAGAGTCCCTGCTCCAGTACCTAAGATTAATTATTGACTGCTTTTAGTGGTGTTTAGGTTATTATTATTATTATTGCATAGACTCGACACCCTGTCACTTCCTCCATTAAAAGAGTGATTAGACAATTAAGAGCATGAAGCTTTGGGTTTACCAGGCAAAAAGTATTATACAACTCGTCAAAGTTGTTCTTAAAAGGAGTTCAAGAGAGGATTATGTTTCTTCTTGTCTTGACTCCTGTCAAAACTTTCCACACAAGACTCTGTTGATTGCGAGGTGTGCGCCCTTCGTCAAGAACCACAAGACCAGACAGTTGAAGAAAGATTTCCTTAAGGTCGTATTTGGATTGCAATTTTTTGAAGTTTTTGTAAAAAATATACCTTAACGATTTGATATATGTGAGATAAAAAGGTGATTGAAAAATGTGTTCACGAAAAATATAAAGAATTTTTGATGAAAAATTCCTTTCCAAACAAGGCTGTGCTATTAAGTCTTTCATCACTACCCTTTTCCTTCCGTCCACTAGCAATCTGCTCAAATAACTTGTAGCTAATTCCAAGAGCACTTTTATCCTTTGTCCAAGAGTACAGCTTTGTCATTCGACTTCCAACTCTCTGAAGAAATTCTGCATCAGTTTTGAGTTCGTTTCCTGACAAGTCCTTGCTATGAAAGTTATGAAAAGGAATTCTATATCTCCATTTTCGGAACTCATTTTTCCAAATAAGCAGCTTGCTTGTAGGAGCTATAATCAAGAGCCGGCACATTGGATATATTTTTTGTTGTAAAATATATAGTATTTCAAAATATTCTTTGTCCCACATCGAAAAATGAGAAGTATTGCTTTCTCTGTCCCACATTGAGAAATGACAAGGGTTGCAGTCTTTGTCCCACATCGGAAGTGAGAAGGGTTGCACCTCATTCTAAAGTCTATAAATAGGATCCATTCCTTCCTCAGAAAATCACCCCAGCAGCTTCAGTTGATATCTTTCTGATAGCTGCTCTATCTATCTCTCTCTCTCTCTTTTTTATTTTTCTGTTTTATCTCTATATCTGCTGGTTTTAATTTGTTAGTTCTGGTCCTTCTAGTTTGCAACAAGAAGAAAGCTTGTCTTTCTTGTTCGTAACAAATAGAAGAAGGCTTGTTTAATCCTGGGGAGACATTTTAATTTCATGAAATAGTTTCTTAGGACAGTGTTACGCACGACTCAAGCAGATAGTGTTAACATTGTTGTGGCCGTTTCGAGAACAATCTATGAAACTATGGCCTCCAACAATGTTAACACCTCGCAACCTCAATCAGGATCAATTGCAGTCGCACTACATTTGGCCTTTTCCAGATGTATCCAAAATTGAAGTTTTTGCCAATGAAAACTTCAAAAGATGGCAAGAACGTGTGTACTTTCTACTCGACATTCATGGAGTAGCCTATGCACCGACAGAAACACAACCACCTACAACTACGGATGTCAAGATGCAAGAATCTTGCCAATATGCCAATAAGGTATGTCGGCATACTATTTTACAAATTCTTTTAAATGTGATCAATGAAAATGCATTTTCATCTGTTTATATTGTTGATTTAATTTCTTTATGGCATGCTAGATTAGAACATGTTATTGCAAGTTATATAAAGAAAATGCAATCTTGTGGTTTAATTTCTGGTATTAATGAAAAAAATGGACAAATGTGAGATATGTGCAGAAACTAAAATGATAAAGAAGACTTGTATAACTGTTCAAAGAGAAACTGAATTATTAAATTTAATCCACACAGATTTAGGTGATTTAAAACGAACTATGACTAGAGGAAGAAAAGAATATTATGTTACTTTTATATATGACTACTCTAGATATACTAAACTTTATTTACTTAGAAATAAAGATGATACTCATAATGCCTTTTATCTTATAAGTTTGAGGTAGAAAATCAACAAGAAGATAAAAGGAATTAGGTCTGATAGAGGAGACGAATATTTAGCCTTGCATAGCTTCTGTGAACAGGAAGGCATAATACACGAAATAACACCTCCTTATTCACCCGAATCTAATGGAGTAGCTGAAAGAAAAAATAGAACATTAAAAGAAATGATGAATTCTATGTTAGTTAGTTCTCATGCTCCTGATAATTTATGGGGAGAAGCTATCTTATTTGCATGTCACTTACAAAATAGGATACCTTGTAACAAAATTGGCAAAACCCCTTATGAGTTATGGAAAAATTATAAACCTAATTTGAAATATTTGAAAGTATGGGGGTGTCTTGCTAAAGTATTGTTGCCTGAACCTAAGAAAAGAAAATTAGGTTCTAAAACTTCTGATTGTATATTTATTGGATATGCTGAACGTAGTACTGCATATAGATTTCTTGTTTTAAGAAGTGATTTGCTAGATTGTAATACAATTATTGAGACAAAGAATGCTAAATTTTTTGAACATATTTTTCTGCTGTCTAGTAAAATTTCTCATGCATCTGTTGAAATAAATAGAGAAATAACCTCTAATGAGGAGTTGAGAAGGAGTAAAAGGCCAAGAAAAAAAATGTTTCTATGGAAATGATTTTCAAACCTTTCTTGTTGCTATTTCTTCTTCTGATAGCAAATTTTGGAAAGAAACAATTAGAACTGAAATTGACTCTATAATGAAAAATAAAACTTGGATTTTGGTAAATTTACCACCTAGTGCAAAACCCATTGGTTGCAAATAAATTTTTACAAAAAATATAATCCTAATGGCTCTATTGATAAACACAAAGCTCGTTTAGTAGCTAAGGGATTTTTTCAAAAACAAAATATTGATTATTTTGACACATTTGCACCAGTAAGAAGAATTTCCTCTATTCGTGTTTTATTTGCTCTAGCTTCTATTCATAAACTTTTTGTTCATCAAATGAATGTCAAAACAGTCTTTTTAAATGATGATTTAGAAGAAGAAATTTACATGATCCAACCTGAGGGATGTATCATTTTTGGACAAGAAAATAAGGTTTGTAAATTAACTAAATCTCTTTATGGCCTAAAACAAGCTCCTAAACAATGGCATGAGAAATTTGATCAAGTATTGATCAAAGACAGATTTTCGTCTGTAGAAGTGGATAAATGTGTAGATGTTAAAATTGTAAATGATCAATATGTCATAATTAGTTTGTATGTGGATGACATGCTTATATTTGGTACTAATCTAGATATTGTCAATAGTACTAAAGAATTTTTTGTCTTCTAATTTTGATATGAAAGATATGGGTGAAGCCAAAATGATATTGGGTGTTAAAATCATAAGGAGGGATGATGGTATAATGTTGTCATAAGAACATTATACAGAGAGACTTCTTAGGAAGTTTGAAAATTATGATGTGACACCTGTGAGTACTCCTTATGATACTAACACTCAGTTAAAGAAAAATAATTGTGAACCAATTGCTCAGTCTAAATATGCTCAGATTATTAGGAGTCTGATGCATCTGATGAATTTCACTAGACTGAAATGGCTTATGCTGTATGTAGACTGAGTAGATATACTCACAATCCCAATCGTGAGCATTGGTTTGCATTAGTCAGACTAATGAAATATTTGAGAGGTACCGTGAATTTTGGTATCTTGTATAGTGGATTTTCCACTGTATTAGAGGGTTACAGTGATGCTAATTGGATCTCTGATTCAAACGATACAAAATCCACTAGTGGTTATGTGTTCACCCTTAGTGGTGGTGCAGTAGCATGGAAGTCAGCCAGACAGACAATCATTACTCGGTCAACTATGGAATCGGAGTTCATAGCTCTGGAGTTGACTGGTTCTGAGGCAGATTGGTTAAGAAATTTCTTAACCAATATTCCTCCTATTAAGGATCTGTTGCCTCCTGTGTCCATACATTGTGACTGTCAAGCGGCTATTGCTATTGCAAAAAATAAATCTTATAATTGTAAAAGTCGACACATGAGATTGAGACATGATGTCATAAAGTAGCTGCTTAGAGATGGAATTATTTCCATTGATTATGTAAAGTCAGATTTGAATTTGGCCGATCCTTTGACTAAACCTGTAGGAAGAAAATTGATTCTTCAAACTACAAAAGAAATAGGACTTCGACAAACAATTTGTCAATAGAGACGGTAACCCAACCTATGTGATTGGTGATCCCATGAAATAGGTTCATATGGATAACAACAAGTCAATATTGATGGTAAAACACTTCAAATTTAAGTCCCTCCAAAGATAAGTGCTTTGTGTAAATGTGAGGATGAGTTAAAACTCTTAATGAATTCATATCTCATTAGGGAGGTGTAGTTAAAGCAATATACACTTGATGAATTCACCTATATGAGACTGGAGTGGGGCCGCTCTTATAAGATTCATTGGTCAAATCTTTAGAGCTTTCATGAAATAACCAGGCAAGCGCACGGCCTAAAAGTACAAAACCACGTTAACAGCAAATTATGGGTTGCAATGTGATTGATGAAATCTCTGTCATACATCAAGAGTTATTGGTTCATAGAAATTTATATTTCACCAATAATTCTGTAGATCATGTTTTATCAATCTACATTTGGTTCATAGTCCAAAAGACACCAACCTAATTACATTTCAACCAAATCCAGTAGAGTACTTTTAACATTCTTCTTTTATCCAAAGAATTTTTTGAAATAGGAAGGAGATTGTTGTAAAATATAGAGTATTTCAAAATATTCTTTGTCCCATATCGAAAAATGAGAAGTATTGCTTTCTCTGTCCCACATTGAGAAGTGAGAAGAGTTGCAGTCTTTGTCCCACATTGGAAGTGAGAAGGGTTGCACCTCATTCTGAAGTCTATAAATAGGATCCATTCCTTCCTCAGAAAATCACCCTAGCAGCTTCAATTGATATCTTTCTGATAGCTGCTCTATCTCTCTCTCTCTCTCTCTCTCTCTCTCTCTTTTATTTTTCTATTTTATCTCTATATCTGCTGGTTTTAATTTGCTAGTTCTGGTCCTTCTAGTTTGCAACAAGAAGAAAGCTTGTCTTTCTTGTTCGTAACAAATAGAAGAAGGCTTGTTTAATATTGGGGAGACATTTCAATTTCATGAAATAGTTTCTTAGGACAGTGCTACTCACGACTCAAGCAGATTGTGTTAACATTGTTGTGGCCGTTTCGACAACATTTTTAACAATGACAAAATGAGAACAATTGTCAGGCAAGTCTTCCATGTGCCAGGGGCATGTGATATTGTGGCTCCTCTTCCATCATCGGACAGTTCAGTTTTCAGCTTCTCAATACAATACAAATTTCTCCTACTATGTTTTTCCACAAGAAGACAAATCCATTCAGTTGTTGACTATACATTGACGTTCTAATATGATCGAAAATAAGATCCAATACAGAACCTTCAGCATCAATGGAGGTGTAGTAGTTTCCAGAGGCTAACTCACCAAAATGAAGCTCATGAATACCTCTACAAAGGTTACTAGAAGAGATCATGAGGTTGTTTTGTCATCTCATTTGATAAGTTTGGTATAGGACAACCAGAGACTTAACTGTGCAGGATGCACATATTGCTTTTGTTACAAAGCTAGTGAAATTTTCAGGCCCTTTTCGACAGTAAATTGGGCATAGTGATCGTAAATCACGTCTTTTGCACGATTCGTACCAGTGAATTTTTCACAAGTTTCAGGTTTTCGAGACTTTGAACAGGAATAGGATGACGGACGGTGTGAGTTTCACACTCACAGATGCCAATCAAGACAGTTTCATTAATTTAACAAATTTAGTTCCTTGATTATACTTAATTGTTCAAAAACCCAAAATATTTTTCTCCTCCACTAGATTCTACCGATCAACCCCTTTTTGTTGCCTGACTGCCGATATCTTATTTCTCCTTTTCCCTGATGTAATCCATCTGGTCACTCGACGTTGGCTGTGAAAACCAATCTTTAGTTATTATTACGAGAAAAATATTCATATCCAATAAGCAATCGAATCAACTTACAAGAAAGCCAACCCAACTCCATTGACAATAAATTATAATAGATGACCAATGAGCTTTAGCAACCATTTTACTCATGTTCATGATTTAGCTTTATAAAAATCTAAATCTCAAGCCATCCACCACCAGCAAAGCATAATCAATCATCCCTTTAATCATCTTCGTAGTTGCATAAACTTCTATATACATTACATGTCTAAATAATTGAATAGTATTTTCAGAAGTCAAAAAAATAAAAATAAAAAATAAAAAATGGGGAGATACAGGTTAACCATTCAAGAGTGTAGCTCTGGTTATGAGGAACATAATCACCTAGAGAAGATAATTGATTTGGGCTTTGAGGGCAAATTAAGGATAGCTAGAAGAGGAGGAAAGGAAGGTGATGACCAAATGGTTGAGATAGAGATGTGGATAAAGAGGATTAAGGAGAATGGAATTGGAGCAAAGCATAGATGGATAAGGCAAAGAATTATAGAGTTGGGAAGATGCAAAATGTAAAAGAGAAGGAAAAAGAAAAGAGAATGTGAAATAAGATGATTGTGTTGTTCCCGAACAAGCAAGTAGTCTATGCACCCAAATTGAAATGAGTGGCTAGAAATTGTCCGTAGCTTTGAGAGAAGTTACCCCATTTTCCGGAGACTTTTTGGATTTCGTTTTTCTTCTTGTACAATGTCTACTTGAAAGCAGCAGAGAAAGAGATTCCACATAGGATTGATAAGGTGAGTGTTCACCAAGATGGGAATGTAATTGTGCAACTGGATTGGTCCTACTGTAGTCTTACGTTACTTTATTAATATTGGACAGTAATTAGAGGAAAAAAATCATTAATGATTGCTGTTTTAATGGTGATATGGAAGATATGAATAAAAATAGTTGTGGTTTTACAAAATTCAGAATGGGTAGTTGATGCGGAAATTCTTATGGATAGGTTTGGAGCAGAGAAAGTCATTATTTCTGATAACTAGCCTAAAAGTTTAAGGGAATTATCACGGTCAGAAATTCGAGATGTGTTGATGGGAAAGGCAAGGATGGAAATCCACAAGAAGTTTAAGGAATGGAATATGGCTGCTGTACAGAAGTCTTCAGTTAAAGAAGCAGGAGAAGCCAATGAAAGAAGCCAACTTCATTAATGCTATGAAAGAATCTGTTGGAAGTGGCACGAAGGAGGCTAGAAACATGAAAACACTAAAGATGAAGGGTGCCAATATTGCAGAGACACCCAAAAAAGTAGTCAATTTCTTCTATTATAACTTTCTCAGACACAATTGCCACCATTAGTACCCTGAGCTAGACCATGCACTAGGGAGCTTGCCTTCTGCTTCAACCAATGGCTCAAACACAGAAGCTACTGATATATTCATGACATGGATGTGGCTGATCCGGATTTGACAAAGACGGGGTGGAAGAATCATTTGCTGAAAACCAAGTTTGGGCTGCATATGACAATGAGGTGGTATGCCTCGCTTTTATGCTATTATTCATGAAGCCTTGTCCAGAAAGCCCTTTAAAGTTAGGATTAGCTGGTTGAACTCCAAAAGCAACAGCGAATTGAACTCTGTCTATTAAATTGGTGTGAGTTGTGGTTTTGCTAAACTTGCAAAACCAATTGCCATAATGGTTGGTTGTGATTTTACAAAATTGAGAATTTTGATACCAATTGTGATACAGGGAAGTTCTTTTTTTTAAAAAAAATTGACGATAAAGTCGATGATAATAATTGAATTATCCAATTAAGTATGGAATTTTTAAGGAGGCTAAAAAAATAAAGATAAAGTCAGCCGTAGAAATTGAACAAATATTTGGTAGATTGTATGGAAATTTTAGTACAGTTGACTGTTAGCGAATCACGCACTATGCACGACTCTTCATGATCACATGTACCATGCATTTTTTTTTATTTTTTGAAAACTGAATGTCTTTAATTCAATGGATACATACGCCTGCAAATTGCAGAATTTATACAGGTTTTAATGCAAATTATACAACGATTCAAAACGTGGACGGATGGCTTCGACTTAATTTCAAATAACTACATAACAAAACTTTGTCAAATTCTAATACAGTTTGGATTCTAGACCAGATGAATTTTCAATTGAAAAGTGAGATAGAGAGATTTTAGTTATCCAAGGAAACCGACTTGAAACTCACAAGTCATAGTTGGATCAATTGCCAACGAGTGTGAAATGTTCAGAAATAGTGAGAGTTAAAAAGAAACTGATTGTTTGAGCTGGCGTTCAGTTTTGCTGAATTTGGAAGGAATGCAAGAGCTATCACCCTATCAACTACGTAGGTAGTTTTCTCAAACTCAATACTCCTCTATTTGATTTTCACCTCTCAATTATACATCAATTCTCACTTTGATTTTTAAATTATGAATTGGGGCACTTTAGTTCTTAAACTTTAGAAAATGTCTCATTTAAGGATAATTGTTAATGAATCCCCAAAATTAATAGAATACTAGTCAAGTGAGCAGCAAAAAAAATTAAACAATAACAAAAAAAGTCCCAAATTAGAGAGAAAAAAGGGAGTTTAGGAAACAATTTGAGAATCATAGTATAATTTAGCAACTAAAATGACTCAATTTAAAGCTTAGGGACCAAAGTGGGAATCAATGTATAGTTTAGGGACTAAGATATCCCAATTTAGAGTTTAGGAATCAAAATGTAAATCGAAATGTAGTTGAAGGGTGTAAAATAGAATTAACTCACCAAAATAATGCTACTTTGCTCCCCTCCCCCCAACCCTACATATTTATCTAAAGTTATTTATTGTCTCTACATATTTATCTAGTTTATTTATCTAAGGTTATTTCTTTTAAAGTTTCTTGCAATAAACAAATTTCTAGTTTAGTTTCTTTCTTGGGTCTGTCTAATGAATACCCACTAGGCATTTTTTAGACAATATTTTAATGGGCACTTGTTAAGGTGGTGATATTTTCAAATTTTGAAAAATATAAATATAAGATAGGATAATAGTTGTTAATGTACATTCACCTCGTAGTTTAAGTTAAATTTGTTGTCATTTAGGTGTTTTAACAAATCTCCATTGGCACATGTTCAAGAACCTTTCTTTTATACGCTTCCTAAAACAAACCACCGACTAGTCAATCTCTTATAGTCACTTTCTTTTTTGACAAATTTTATGAACCAAACCAACTTCTAGTCTCCATAAAATTAGTATACCATAGCAAAATAAGGAAATTATAACAAGGAAACAAAAGATAAACCAAAGGAAATCTAACTTCTACTACAATTTGTTTGTATTAAATTGACTTCAATTAAAACTCATATATTAGGCAAAAACAACTACCAAAGTCATGACATCTTCCAAAATCTGTACTTTTAACAATTAACCCTCCCCAAAAAACATTCTTGTGTCTTCAAGCATCCATTTTCCCGCAAACTCCATTTTTCCAAGGAAAGTTTTTTGGTTTTTTTTTGTTCCACCGAACTCCATTGTTGCAAGGCAAGTTTATTACTCCTATTTTCTTTAAAATTTTTTCTAATATGAAAATCATCAAGAGTCCATAAGCAATCAGATATGTGATGATTTTCGTCAGAGTCATTGATGACATACTTTGAGAAAGAACTAATTTTATTCAATTATAGATGCATTTAATCAAATGAATGAGTGTCGATCACAATTTCGCATGCCTAGCATTAATAAGGAATAGAATGTTACTTTGTATTTTACTCGCTTTGACTATTTTAAACATTTGATTACTGCTTATGGCTTTATTAATCTTCTTTATGAATTTATTATGCTTTGTTTGTTGTTACAATTTTTCACCATTATATGTTTGATGTTCGCCCCCGTTAAGCCAGAATTCCGTCTATGTGGGCAGCTGAGTTGCTACAGCTGACCATCTATATCATTATCATAAAAAAAAGGGAAAAAAGTAATTGTTATAACTTTTTCGTACAGATTTTGCAGGATATGGGGCAAGGACGGTCATCAGAAGGACCGTCCCTAAACAGTCTCCTCATAATCCCATGCGAAAGAACCACAAACAGCCACGTCGATCAGTTTTGGGAAGGAGCAAAAATGATGTCGCCTGAATCACTAATGGAAAAAAGAAATTTGTGAACTTAACGGACGCCGTTGGAACTTAACAGCTGTTTCAAATGTTCAAAAATTGAAATGAATTGGAATTATTTGAAATGAAACCCGGGAAAATCACCAGTCACATTATTTAGTAGTCAAAATATCATTTAATAGTAAGATAAGGGGAGAAATAGTTGTGGAGAGACAATCTTGCATACATTCAGGGGATTATAGGTTTGAGAAGGAGATCTCAAAGGCACAAAGTATGTGAGGGATGAAGACGCATAGTATCGCTGGTGTGTTAAGCAGGTGTTTGCAGAGCAAAATAAGGAAGTAGAAGTAAAAGATCTACATCATCCAATGACACTGCATATGCAGAGTGAATTGGAATAGAGAAGAAACTAAATATATTACTTAGTCATCCCTATCATCCCCGGTGAAGCGTACAGTAGTGATTAAGGGTAGTAGCATGGTTGGCGAACACTAAGTCGGAGACCAACAAAGGTAATACATTCAATTATTTCATAGGAAATGTGTAAGAATTAGGCATTCTGCCCATGAACTATAAATGTGTAAAAAGTAGGCAACATGAGCATATAATATATTGATTTGAAATAGATGTCATGGTTGTTGACGGCGTGAGTATTGTATGTGAGCAATGGTCACATAGTATCACGATTGTGCACAATAAGTTTCCAATAATGTACATGTTGTTAGATGACAATTACTGTGCATAGTCATGAGTGTACACATTGTGAATCAAGCATTGTAGCCAATTAACTCGTTAGTGCAACGTAAGCAAAGTCCTAACCTTTTAAAACCCGGTTGCATAGTATACATATATCTTGGCTAAAAGAGGTTGAGTGGGGTGGCTTGCATAGCAAAAACTATTAGGATAGTTGATAAGTACATGTCTATCAAAATTTACAACCGCATGGCGAGAAATTTACATAACTTAGCTGTTTCTTTGAATTTGCAATTGGGTGTTGGTTCATAAGTAATGTTGTCTATATGGCACATAATACGATAATAAAGTTGCTATACAGATGGTTAGTAATTATGTTGACTTCATGGCAGTCTGTATGTGTTGAAATAGGCCAAACGTGTACATAATTAATGACTTATGTGCAATCTTTTTGGTGATGGAATGAGTAAGTGCAATGGTTCACATTGTGATGACTGATGTACACATGGTAATTGACAGAAAATGCAGTTGTTGATAGCAACAAGTTGATAGAGGATGGGATTCCTAAAATAGGAATAGGGTTTGATGCAGAAGATGAAGCTTATAAATTTTACAATACATATGGTTTTGTCATGGGTTTTAGCATCTAAAAAGACTACTTGAACAAGGACTAGGATGGCTTGACAACATCAAGAAGGTACACTTGTTGCAAGGTATCCCATAACACTTATGTATGCTTACATGGTCATAAATTTATAGAAGTTAGCCTATTGTTTAAATTTGCAATTAATTGTTAGCTCTTACATACTATCATGTGCATACACATAATGTGAAAATGCATTTACTATATAATTGTTCGCCGGTTATATAGAATCCATATAGGCATACAAATTGGGATCTAATATGTTATACCCTGCATGTAATTGTTAATACATCATATTTTGTTCAATTTATTTTGCAGCATACCAAGGATAAAGACAGCTTCTTTTCACAAATCAATGGATATCAATCAAAGGTGGTAGAGCAAAGAAGCTAGATTGGATAATCAGATAGTTTTTTTATTTTATCAAACTCATAACACTCATTAGAATATATTTGCACTTAGTTCTTAGTGCATTACCACATGTTCAATCTATTTTATAATGTACTAGGGGAAAGAAAATTTAAATTGCTAATTTTAGATTTTGTGTATCAATATTGCTAATAAGCAGTTACTTGTCCACATGCATATTGAAATTAGTTATCGCAGCCACATGCATAGTGCAATGGTATGCATACATTTGAAATGATTATTGGTGCTTTAATCCACTTGTGCATCTCCTTGCAGGCTGCAGTGGGTGTGTAATTTTATTTATATGACTAATACTAATTTGTCTATAAGCAAATTACATGGGATGATATATGAGGTACAATCAGTTTACAAAAATGTACATCATATTAGATGTTAGTTACTTGACTGTGTATATATATGAAAGATAGTGCAATGGTACGCATAACTTTGGAATGGTTATTGGCCATTTGATCAACTTGTGCATCTCCCTACAATTGATGCATAATTTTACTTGTATGAGTAATACTAGTTTGTCTATGAGCATCTTACACGGGGATCTATAAGGTACAATCAGTTTATAAAAATGTACATCATGTTACATATTTGTTACTTGACTATGTATATCTGTAAGAGGGAGATTAGATACAATGCAATAAAAAGTAGCCACCTGAGTTGGAATGTATTTTAGAAACTTTGGTATAATTGATATTAGCATTTTTTTTTTGGAGTGTACACGTTGTTAATTTTTTTATTGTTACCTCGATTTGTTTTACAATATATCCAAAGTAGTAACTTAGATTTTATCAATTGGTAAAAAAAATTAATTTCTATTGCTAATTAGTAACATCCCGATGTTGTACCCCATGTTAGTATCTATTGACTTTTTGTTGCTATTATCTTACAAACTGTTTAGTCCATTTTATGATATATTTAAGGAAATAAAAATTTTTGTTTTACAAATTGGTGAAAACTAGTTACATTTGGTTATTTATAAGTTACGTACATGCTGATTAAACACAAATTTAACTAGTCATATACCACTATTATTGAAATAGTAGCTTTAGGTAAAATTTTAGTTGTCAATATATTATAATCTCAAAAAGTAGTAATTGTCCATCAGCAAATTTATAACACCCAATCATAGTATACGTCATTCGTTTCCGTTTTTATCAAACCCCAAACTAAAAACCTTAAAAACATGGTTGGAATGTCAATTTTGGGCTACTTCTATCATTTAATTGATCTTTGAACAAATATCCTTAAGTTTATTAGCTGTGATGCATATAAAAATAAACCAAATGAACACTCTAGTTATAACAATATGTACAATTCTAATAGATATATACAATACTTCAAACAAATCTACAAATTGAACAAAAATCTACGATGATTACAATGATATCTACAAGGATTCTTACCTATCACTACATAACATTTTGCATTAATCGAAATTGAAAATTTACAAATGTTGTGCTAACAAAAATCTATAAAAAGAAATTAAAAGAGTTATACAATGCTGTTAACTGATTTTCACTTACTCCATTTCTTCTTCTCAAGTTGATTTCTTCTTTTTTTTTCTAATTATAAATGGTGGGATTGGTTCTGCAAGCTCAATAGTTCCCACTTTTTATATTTCTTCCTTTTCATTTGGATTCTTCTTTATCCTTTTCCGTGCTATCTTACCACTGCTCATGCAAATTGTAAAGGCTATTTACTTTGTTCAATACATATCAGTTTGGCTATTAGTGATAGATGACTAGTTAAATTTTTATTTAATCAGCATGTATGTAACTTATAAGTAACCAAATGTAACTAGTTTTCACCAATTTGTGAAATAAAAATCTTTAGTTCCTTAAACATATTGTAAAATAGGCTAAACAGTTTGTAAGACATTATCAATGGAAAATCAATAAATACCAACATTGGGTACAACATCGGTATGTTACTAATTACCAATAGAATATAATTTTTTTTTACCAATTGATAGAATAGAAATTATTTTTTTGGATATATTGTAAAATAGATTGAGCTAACACTAAAAATTAGCAATAAATAGTACTTAAATACTAACTAATGTACAATACTAATACACAGAATCTAAAATTAGCAATTTAACTTTTTTTTCCTCTTGGACATTGTAAAATAGAATGAACATGTGGTAATACATTAAGAACTAAATGTAAGTACATTCTAACGAGTGTTATGAGTTTGGCACAATGAAACTATCTAATTATACAATATAATGCCTTTGCTCCACCAGCATTGATTGATATCCACTGATTTGTCAAAAGATGCTATCTTTGCCCATGACATGCTGCAAAATAAGGTGAATACGATATAATGTGTTAACAATTATATACAAAGTATAGCTAATCAAACCCCAATTTGTATGCCTATATGAATTCTATGTAACCAATGAATAACTATATTAAATTCATTCTTACATTATGTGTATGCATGTGACAGTGTGTAAGGGCTAACAACCAATTACAAATTTAAACGACTAACTTTTGTAAATTTATGACCATATAAGCGTACATAACATATAGCACTACTCCATACTCACTAACAACGTGTAAACTCTACAGAGAAATTTTAATATCAACTATACCAAAGTTTGTAGAATACATTCCAATTCACGTAACTACTTTTTTTGCGTTATATCTAATCTCTCTTTTACATATATATATATATATAGTTAAGTAACTAACACCTAACATGCTGTACATTTTTGTAACTGATTGTACCTCATAGATCACCCTGTGTAAGATACTCACAGACAAATAAAGACTACTCATACAAGTAAAATTACACATCTACTATAAGGAGATGCACAAATTGATCAAAGGGCTAAATAACTGTTCCAAATTTGTGTACAATTGCACTACCTTTTATAGATATACACAGTCAAACAACTAATATCTAACATAATGTACATTTTCGTAAACTGATTGTACCTCATAAATCACCCAGTGTAAGGTGCTTATAGGCAAATTAGTATTATTCATATAGATAAAATTACACACCCACTGCAACCTGCAAGGGGATGTACAAGTGGGTCAAAGCATTAATAATCATTCCAAATGGATGCATACCATTGCACTATGTGTGAGGACCCAAAAATTTTCACATTTTCTCAGCATTATTTTATTTATTTATTTTTTGACTATATTTTATACTTTCCTTGAAAATATTAAATTTTCTATACATTTTTACAAGTAAGTACAATTTTAAAATCATCTTCCGAATATGAGTTAGTGTACGTTAATTTGAAGTGTATTATTAACGTGGGACCTGCTAGTGCGGTAAATGCGTTATATTTCACAATTATTATTCTACACTATCCTACTACTCAATCACCCTAGAAAAGTGCCAATGATCATAGGAAATTAGGGTTTTCCTTTCCGATTTCAATTCAAAGTGAAATAGGATTTTTCGTGTATCCGTAGTGTAATTATCCGGTATGGAATAAGGAGCAAATTTGGTGCTTAAGAGTGAGTTTTAGATTATATTAAGTGTGTTATTAGAAGTGGTAATAATAAGGTAGTGAATTATAAGTTAAAACCCTAGTATACGCGATTTAAGAAAAATCGGCTCAAACCGACGGGTACCGTTTGTTACCGGGTAAACACACCACTTGACCCATACTTTATTACTTTAATCTTCACATTTTATTTCAACTAATTAACCCTCAAAATATCTCATACATCAGTCACAATAGCTGACCAAGAAAACAAGAGAGAAGAAAAAAATTGACTTCCAATCCAAGGGTGACATTTGTCCACTTTGACCCAACTTACTTCCTATCATTTTAACTTCTTGAAGCTTCAATTGAGCCCCCATTTCCAGCCCTCCAGCCGTGAGAGTGAGAGAGAAAACAAGAGAAAGAAAGCTCTAATTCCATCTTGGGTTTTGTTTGATTTAGTGAGCAACTAAAATTCTAAACCGATTAAAGAGTGAGTTGTGAGCTTGAGAAGCTAGGGGAACCAAGAATTCCAAGAGGAGGTGAAGTATCACTCTTACAAGCTTCATTTGTTGAGTTACAAGGCTAAACCATGGCTTTGGTTCTTTTATTTTGGTTTAAGTTATTATATAATACTTGTTTTGGTTGGATTAGTGGTGATACAAGTTGCTATGATGATTTAAAGGTGATTTATGTGAGTTAAGGTTTGAGGTATTTGCTGCCTATCCTTGCTTTATGGATGATGTATGTTGTATTTAAGCTTATATAAGTGGTTGTGGTGATGATTGGAGCAAGAAATCAAGAAAGGTTGCATTGAATCCCAAAATTCCAGGTTTCTGGAAAATTTCAGCTCTATTCTGTCTGGTTTTATTGCACCATGCTAGAGGCCAAATTAGGCTTAGCATAAAACATAAAAGTTGTATAGAATGATATTTTATAGGTGCCTACAAAATTTCAACTCAATCGGAGCAATCCTGTGAAAAGACCAAAATACCCTCACTATTTTAGGATGTTTCCAGTGTTCCGTTTTAGTCAGTTCATCCAGTTTATAATGTTTATTCACTAGGGTCCGTGCTGATTTAGCCATTTTCCAAAACATGAAAGTTTTAGTACTCTGTCTTAGCTTTTAAACGCCTCAAAGAACACCTTAAACGAACCTTGGTAGCTTGAGATATGACCATTCTAGTGCAGTGCGGTTAATTAGCCATATAGTTGGAAGTGGCTCTGTAAATTGGGAATTTGACCAGGCTACACTGGAAATTTGACTAAGTGACATTCTTGAAAGTTGTAGGATTTTGTCTTAGCTTCGAAGTGGTATAAGTTTCACACCAATCCGATAAGCGTATCCTCATATGTGTTCTTTCCGCAAAAACCCGTCAAATCTGTCTTTTGTAATTTCATTTCCGCACTTGATATTAGCTTAATTTTTGTTCTTGTATTGTTTTGAGCCTATGGAATGGCTATTGAACTGAAATTGTGTTATGGATAACTTTGGATTGGATTGAGTAAAAGAATGAAGCCATAATGGCTGGAAATTAGGTAAACACAAAGGGCGTGTTGCCCAAATTTTCGCTCGAGGGCTAAGTTTCTATTTGAACTTGTATACTTTTGTTTGGCCAATACCATGACCGGCTTTCCATTTTAAAACATGATACCTCTTTAGTTTAACACTTCAAATGCTACTTACTCCTTCCCAAAATATAGAGGTATGATTTAGGGTTTTCTCGGCCACAAGTGAACCACTTTTAAGTGAGGTTTTAAGTGTGAACGTAAGGTAGTATTGTCCTCCTTTTCACATGATTTTATCATGAAGTTTCGTCTATACTAGCTGCTTGGGTATGAGTTGATTTTGAACTATCTAAACGATTCCGAAAACAATATTTTTAGCCTATCTCGTTGGAGTCCGAGTTGTCCTTGGTCCAAGTGTTTTCCGCCGGACATTTTATAACCCGCTTGAGTTAGTTTTGTGTTTGGTTTATGAAATCCTAGTTATTTTTTTTGTCCTCCAATCCAAATATCACCTTTTCACTATAAAGGCGTTTTTATACGTTTTACTTATCATTTGCCGGTTCTTCTTTGATTTCACTTACTTGTTTGTGCTAGATAGACTGTAATATTCTTTCTCATTTACTCTTAGGTTTTCTCGGTGACTGAGGTAATATCCGGAAGGATATTTGCACGTTGTTTTGCGTAAATAGGTGAGTGTTCCTTGTTTGTGATATTTCCTTGACTTATTGGCTTGTTATTATTGATTGATAATGTGTTAAGTGCTTTCAATGATTGGCCAAAATGAGTTTTCTAGGCGAGTGTGTACTTTATCGCATTCAGCCTAAATGATTGTGAAATTTTCAATGATTGAACGATTGAAATGTTACTTGTGCATGAATGTAAGCCTTTTGGCTGAACTGGCCACTGCCCCTTATTACCGATCGACTTGAGTCAGAAGCGGACTCGGTCGGGCGATATGGTGACCTGGTTGAACGTTTGGTATACTCGAGTATTATCTTGAAGTCTGGTGGAGCCTGGCCAATGTCCGAGAAGGGGGTGAACGAAATGAATGAACGAATGAATGAACGAGGGTTTTTACTTAGAAAAATGTATTTTCAAATGATTGGAGTAATAAGGGAATAAAAGGAGAATGAATGAATGAATGAATGGCTCCTCGTGAGCTCGTATCCTTCTATTGAATGTATTACCGCTTTATATTGTAAATTTTACTTGAATTATTAGTTGTATATGGTTAATGCATTGAGTTTATTGTTTGCTTATGTGTTCGGAGCCTCACTGAGCTTTCCAGCTCATTCTTTTAGTTTTGTTTTCCTTAGCAGGGGAAGGCGTGCAAGGATGAGAGCTCCGTATAGACTAGCCGGTCTAGTACTTTTGATTCTTTTGTAATGGTTCTCGCCCCAACGTTTGGTGGGCTGGTTGTATGGAGAATTGAGAACCTTTGTATCTTCGACGGTTGTATTTCCTTCTGAGATAACAATGTATATAATTTTGTTTTAAGTTTTGGATCCTTGTTTTGCTCTTTCTGGTGGTTTTATTCCTGATTTGCTTGAGTGAACGACTGAGTCCCGGCGAGAGCTGGGCAGGCGGTCCGCCGAACCCTTTGGTTCACCTTAGGGGGAGGTGGGGCTGTCACAGGTGGTATCAGAACCTGCTTCGCGTGGTCTCTGCGCGGAGTGAGCCTGGACTGAGTGGTGAATAGATATGAAGGAATAAGTGCTCGTTCGAACCTAAGCTTTGAATGGTGAATGTTATAGGTCTTAAATCTCTCTCATGGTATCTGAGGACCATAGATAGGTATGTCGGGTAGGAATTTCGATTATAGATGGTTTACTCTTGGGACTGGCCAGTTCAAGATTTGAATTATCTTATTTCGGATTCTCGTGCCCGAGTACTCTAGAGTTGAGGCGATGCTTAGTATTTGGGATTTGCATTTTAGGAATATGAACAGGCTTTATTCGACTGGAATGAGTACAAGAAGTTAATGGACATCGAGTCGGATAGAAAGTGACGTGAAAGACCGGACGGGGTTATTCTAACTGGGTGTGGGACAACATATCCCTTTTCTTTTGATGCACCCATATATGGCTACTACATGACGTTAGCCTGTGAATTCGTGTATATGATTATCTGTCAAACTTGATGTGAGGACCCGAAAATTTTCTTATTTTTATAGAATATTACAGGAATATTTAAATGATTATTCACTCATTTTCTCCGAATTATTTATTTCGACAATTTTAAATCCATTTATATGGAACGACGCCTCTTTATATTTTTAAAGCGTTTTGTTGAAAAATTCGCTTTTCTAAAGTTTGTTTAGTCCGGAACGACGGGTGCACGTTTTTCTAGGCTATACTTGAATCGGGAGTGTATTAATATTGGAGAATTAAGAACGATCAATAATAGATTAAGAAAGGTTAAATTGAAGAATTAATACTCAATTCACGTGAGGACTCATAAAATTATTATTTTTAAACCCCTAATTTTGGCTCAATTAATTATCTATTTGGATTTTTGCCCCGAATATTAATTTGTATCCTTATTAGACCTAAATATATGGAATTATAGCTTCATTATATTTTTAAAGTGACTTGTTTCAAAAATTAATTTTTTGGAAGCTCGTTTAGTGAAAATAGCGAAAACGTGTTTGGAAATTTTAACCGATTGAGAGTACATTAAGCTCGAAAAATTGGAGACATGTACAATGGTCTTAAAATAGGTAAATTTAGGTTTAAGTACTCAAGTGATAGTTAGTGGTACGATCGTTATAAGAATTTCTCGAAGGTTTCACTTTATCGCGCCTAAATTGGAAATACGCGTTTTACGGCGAGTAATTGAGGAACCTTAGGCCATTATTTTTGGACTATTAAGAGTGAATAATAATAATATGAATGCAAGTGTATTAGAGGTTTAGTGCACTAGTGAAATAAACTCGCGAGGAATCGAGCCGAAACGCACGCGGATGTGCCCTAAGTTAGTGGACAGCTTAAGTGCAATTGAGCCACACGTATAAGCTTACCATTAGAAGCTCATATCATCTGCATTTCATTCCTCTCCTACGCACAAATAGCCGAGCAGCCAAGGGAAAGCTAAACCAAAAAATTCCTCCACCCTCTCTCCTCAATTCCTTGCTCAATTTCCTCCAAATTTCACATGCAACTCTCAAATCATTTGGTGATCAAGATCAGCTAGGAATAGAGCTAACCCACACGGTTTTTCTCCAACTCAAAGTGACCAAAAATCTCTGTCTTGGCTCTCTAAGAAAGTAAGTAATGATCCACTACTTAATTCTTGGTTTATGGAAGCTAAATTACACTCATGAGCTCTTGAATTCTCATGGGCAGCTTTAAATTGTTGAGAAATTGGTGAGTGGGCTCTATGAAATCCCACAATGACTTGGATGATCTGATTAGCTAGGATTGGATGATGATTGTGCTGATTAAGTGCTAATTTAGTAGAGTTAAGTGGCAAAAATGAAAAGGAAATCAAATGAGGAGCTGCATGTGATGTTGCCGATTCTGCCCTGCTAATTTCATGCATTTTAGTGTATTTTCTTGAAGTCCAATTGACTTGATTCTGATGAAAACATGAAATATAGGTTATGTTTAAATTTTCCTCAAAATTTTACGTGATTTGGGTGAGTGCATGTTGAGTTTTAGAATCTGCCAAAACTGGGAAATGATTCCCGTCACTACTAGACAGCCAGTTTGTTTCGGCTATAATTTATCGCTCCGATATCGGAATCGAGTGCCGTTTGTGGCACTGGAAACTAGACATTCCCAGATTTCATTTGGTATAAAATTCAACCCCTAATTCCACCCGAGTACCCTGAACCATTCGTTTTAAGATAGCTGTCCTGTTTCTCTGTTCTGCTGGAATGAATTGTAGAGGCAGCAACTTGAGGCTCAATTTCGAGCTGGTTGTTTACCAATTTTCAAAACATTTTCTTCTGTGAATTTTTATCCCTATGAATGTAATTTCCAACGCCATAAACCATGCTCAATTCCAAGTTAAATTGAGTGAGTTATGATCAAAATACGGTGACCGCCCTGTTCTTGAAAACCCTTGGATTTGGACAGATTTGATGTGAGACTTGTTGTGGTTCTACTAAATGAAATTCTTGGTGTTAAACACCTACCCAATGTACCATGAATGTTCCTTAAACATTCCTTTCACATATGAACCATGATTGGAGGATTTGCTTAGCCAAACGATTGGATTTGGGAAGAAAAGGATTAAAGGCAGATTGCCTTAAGAATTTTTCCAAACTTTGGTTGGTTGGTTAACCACCTTTCCGAATGTATTTTTCTACGAAATTTGATAGAGAGATACCCTTCTTATAGAAGTATTATACTGCCAATTTTGGTACCAATCCAAGTTCGTTTCGATACCTAACTAAACTTCCAATGTTGGAAGTTCAAATCTGGAAATTCTTCTCCAGTCTTGAATTTTCCCCAACTTTGAGCTGCCGTATCTCAGTACTCGAAACTCCGATTCTCGATCCGCTTGTTCCATCCTAAACCTCACTTGCAACTCTAATTGAGTTACAAATTTCAGAGGTAGATTCGCAACGTGTGAATTTTGCCAAATTTTCAAAGTTGGCCAAAATCCAACTTAATTCTGCCTTGTGAACCGAGACAGTACCTTCAAGCTCATTTTTGAGCACTCTCCACTTCGATTCATGGAAAAGTGTCTTCTAGGAACTTGTAGTACTTTCTAAGAGGTTTCCAACGGTATAAAGTTTTCCAATTCTCGACTTATGTCGAGTGAGTTACGATTTTTCAAAAATTCATAACAAAACTGGAATTTTCCAACTTTCAAGGAAATAGAGTTTTTCAAGAACTCTTTATTTTTTTGATATTATCTGAACATTTTATCCCCGATTTCCTAGATAAAGACTTAAATACTTTTGAACGTTATCAAATCCCACTCGAACCTCGATTTACAAGTAATTAAGGTTCCTTTTCACAAAATTCCCTAGATTATAATAGTGCACGAATTATTTATCGATAATTGGGTGGTGTGAATAATAATTCACTATTATTTGCTCAGGCGCACACGAGAACCTTCAAGAGGATCCCACGGTGGACGCTTAAACTTTCCTTGACCTTACTTACACCTAATACTTGGTGAGTGTCAGGTGTATGTAAACTTGTTACATGTTTAATTGTTATTAATGATTGGAAATCTTGAAAGTGGAGTCGAGTGTGCACTTTACCACACTTGTTCTCATTAGAAATGAAATTTTAATGATTGAAATATATTGAATGAATGATTGAAATGCATTGAATGAATGATTGAAATGTATTGAATGAATGAATGAAATGTAATGGTATGCTATAGCTGCATACGTCGTTGGAGTGAATTTCCTCGACACAAAAGTGCACATGGGGACGCCCAAATCTCATTGGCCGACCTTGGACTCGAGCCGGCATGGGCTTGGTCGGGAACCTTGGCGAGCCATGAGATATATAAGCTTGACCTAATGATAGGTCTTGCTTGGCATACTCGAGTAGTATCGCCACAAACAAATGACAGGCGGGCCCGATACAGGGGTATGTAAGGTGAAAGGGGACAGGTTAAGTGGAGTTCTACGGACTAAATCTATCCGATTGACGGAGTGTCAATTCGTGGAAGTTATTGAATGTGCAAGTGGAATATAGCTCCTGAGAGCTCCAGTATCCTTGAATTGTTTCTGGTTATATTTCCAATAAATTGTTAATTACTAAAGTATGATTGCTTGACTTGTAAATTGAGATTGTTATTTGAGCAATGTGCTTGCATGTGTGTTATTGGCCTCACGAGCATTTTGCTCACCCTGTAGATTTGTTTTCCTTAACAGGACTGGATCCGAGGACGTATTGGAGAAACCCTCCTGATGTACTTTTGTTTAGGGTTTCTATCATCATTTTGACTATGCCTCTTGGTTTTGGGTTGTACTTTTGTAATTGGAATGTAGTACTTGGGCATGAGGTAAATTTGGGTTGAAAGTTGTACTTTGAACACCCGACGTGCGGGTTGGATAATGGATAACTATTGTTAAGCTTGAACGCTTCCGCATTTACTGTATTTAAGTTATATACGTGTGTTGTGTATATCGATAATAAGCTTGAATGGAATTTCTGGAGTCCTGGTGAGAGCTAGGCAGGTGTTCCGCGGATACCCTTTGGTTCGCCTTAGGGAGAAGTGGGGGCATCACACTTGATATGTAATTATGACATGTATTTGTGTATTTGATTATTTGCCTCCTTGATATGGTGTGTTATGTGCATATATGTTTACTTGTGTATTTGGTATGTTGGAATTGGTGCTTAGTCAATTTACTGTGATTATTCACTAAAATTACCTTTTGGCGAAAAAGAAAAGAAAAGAGAGAGAGAAAAAGATATATGGACGGGAGACGCAGTCGTGGACATGGTCGAGGCCGTGGAACTAAGCAGACCCCGGAACCAAGAGCAGAAAGGGAAACGTTAGCCGAGCAAGAGCAGGGACCGAGAGTTGCAACCGGAGACCAAATGGCGACGGCAATGCAACAAATGACAGATATGTTGGCAAGATTAGTGGATCAACAAGACCAAATACCCGTAAACCAAACCCGGAACCCTGAGACGGGCGAGGATAAGGCTCTTGAAAGGTTCCAGAAGTTTGCTCCTCCAAAATTCCTTGGAGGGCCCTACCCGGACATAGCTGAACAATGGATCGAAACCATGGTTAATATCTTCACAGGCCTAAACTACACCGAGCAAAGGCAAGTGAACTTTGCAGTGTTTCAATTTGAGGGACCGGCCCGATCATGGTGGAACGTAATTAGAACAAAGTGGGAAAGAGAAGGGACTAAATGGACATAGGCAAACTTTATAAGGGAGTTTAACGAGAAGTACCTTCCACCTTTAGTCCAAGAAAGGAGGGAAGAGGAGTTTATTGGGCTACGCCAAGGAACGCTAAGTGTGGTCGAATATGAAACGAAATTTACAAGATTATCCAAGTTTGCTTTGGAACTGGTAGTCACCGAACAGCGATGAGTAAGACGGTTCATACAGGGGTTGAACTTGGACATCCAGGAGGCGTTAGCGGCGGCGCAAGTGAATACCTTTACGGAGGCTCTTGAAAAAGCTCAAAGGATTGAGGAGGCAAAGGCACAGGTAAAAGCCTCCCAAACTCGGAAAAGGGGTGCATCGGGCAGTGGATTGGAAGAGTTTAGTGAAACGATGGCACCTTCTAAAGCACAAAAAGGGAACCAGTTATTCCGCCCACCTTGGACATTAAGAGCATTAGATGAAAGATCTACGAAAGGAAGTCAGGTCGGATCAAAGGACATTTCTCGAGAAGGTCAAACAGTAGCTCCTCGATTGGCTTGTGGATACTGTGGAAAGGCAAATCACACTGAGAATGATTGCTGGCGAAAAGGGGAAAAATGTTTGATTTGTGGGGATAGCAATCATCAATTTAGAAATTGTCCGAGGAAACAATCACGTGAAAGTAGTACCTAGCAACTGGAGGGCACTAGATCAAAACAAGCGAATGAAAGAGGGAACCGAACAAAAGTGCCGGCAAGGGTATATGCTTTAGACAACCAACAAACTCCTGAGCCATCTGAAAGTAAAAATTTCGAGGACGAAATTTCTTAAGGGGGAGAGAGTGTGAGGATCCAAAAATTTTCACATTTTCTCAGCATTATTTTATTTATTTATTTTTTGACTATATTTTATACTTTCCTTGAAAATATTAAATTTTCTATGCATTTTTACAAGTACAATTTTAAAATCATCTTCCTAATATGAGTTAGTGTACGTTAATTTGAAGTGTATTATTGACGTGGGACCTGCTAGTGCGGTAAATGCGTTATATTTGGCAATTATTATTCTACACTATCCTACTACTCAATCACCCCAGAAAAGTGCCAATGATCATAGGAAATTAGGGTTTTCCTTTCCGATTTCAATTCAAAGTGAAATAGAATTTTTCGTGTATCCGTAGTGTAATTATCCGGTATGGAGTAAGGATCAAATTTGGTGCTTAAGAGTGAGTTTTAGATGATATTAAGTGTGTTATTAGAAGTGGTAATAATAAGGTAGTGAATTATAAGTTAAAACCCTAGTATACGCGATTTAAGAAAAATCGGTTCAAACCGATGGGTACCGTTTGTTATCGGGTAAACACACCACTTGACCCATACTTTATTACTTTAATCTTCACATTTTATTTCAGCTAATTAACCCTCAAAATATCTCATACATCAGCCACAATAGTTGACCAAGAAAACAAGAGAGAAAAGAAAAAAATTGACTTCCAATCCAAGGGTGACATTTGTCCACTTTGACCCAACTTACTTCCTATCATTTTAACTTCTCGAAGCTTCAATTGAGCCCCCATTTCCAGCCCTCCAGCCGTGAGAGTGAGAGAGAAAACAAGAGAAAGAAAGCTCTAATTCCATCTTGGGTTTTGTTTGATTTAGTGAGCAACTAAAATTCTAAACCGATTAAAGAGTGAGTTGTGAGCTTGAGAAGCTAGGGGAACCAAGAATTCCAAGAGGAGGTGAAGTATCACTCTTAAAAGATTCATTTGTTGAGGTACAAGGATAAACCATGGCTTTGGTTCTTTTATTTTGGTTTAAGTTATTATATAATACTTGTTTTGGTTGGATTAGTGGTGATACAAGTTGCTATGATGATTAAAGGTGATTTATGTGAGTTAGGGTTTGAGGTATTTGCTGCCTATCCTTGCTTTATGGATGATGTATGTTGTATTTAAGCTTATATAAGTGGTTGTGGTGATGATTGGAGCAAGAAATCAAGAAAGGTTGCATTGAATCCCAAAATTCCAGGTTTCTGGAAAATTTCAGCTCTATTCTATCCCGTTTTATTGCACCATGTTAGAGGCCAAATTAGGCTTAGCATAAAACATAAAAGTTGTATATAATGATATTTTATAGGTGCCTACAAAATTTCATCTCAATCGGAGCAACGTATCCTGTGAAAAGACCAAAATACCCTCACTATTTTAGGATGTTTCCAGTGTTCCATCTTAGTCAGTTTATCCAGTTTATCATGTTTATTCACTAGGATCCGTGCTGATTTAGCCATTTTCCAAAACATGAAAGTTTTAGTACTCTGTCTTAGCTTTTAAACGCCTCAAAGAACACCTTAAACAGACCTTGGTAGCTTGAGATATGACCATTCTAGTGCAGTACGGTTAATTAGCCATATAGTTGGAAGTGGCTCTGTAAATTGGGAATTTGACCAGGTTACACTGGAAATTTGACTAAGTGACATTCTTGAAAGTTGTAGGATTTCATCTTAGCTTCGAAGTGGTATAAGTTGCACACCAATCCGATAACCATAGCCTCATATGTGTTCTTTCCGCAAAAACCTATCAAATCTGTCTTTTGTAATTTCATTTCCGCACTTGATATTAGCTTAATTTTTGTTCTTGTATTGTTTTGAGCCTATGGAATGGCTATTGAACTGAAATTGCGTTATGGATAACTTTGGATTGGATTGAGTAAAAGAATGAAGCCATAATGGCTGGAAATTAGGTAAACACAAAGGGCGTGCTGCCCAAATTTTCGCTCGAGGGCTAAGTTTCTATTTGAACTTGTATACTTTTGTTTGGCCAATACCATGACCGGCTTTCCATTTTAAAACATGATACCTCTTTAGTTTAACACTTCAAATGCTACTTACTCCTTCCCAAAATATAGAGGTATGATTTAGGGTTTTCTCGGCCACAAGTGAACCACTTTTAAGTGAGGTTTTAAGTGTGAACGTAAGGTAGTATTGTCCTCCTTTTCACATGATTTTATCATGAAGTTTCGTCTATACTAGCTGCTTGGGTATGAGTTGATTTTGAACTATCTAAACGATTCCGAAAACAATATTTTTAGCCTATCTCGTTGGAGTCCGAGTTGTCCTTGGTCCAAGTGTTTTCCGCCGGACATTTTATAACCCGCTTGAGTTAGTTTTGTGTTTGGTTTATGAAATCCTAGTTATTTTTTTTGTCCTCCAATCCAAATATCACCTTTTCACTATAAAGGCGTTTTTATACGTTTTACTTATCATTTGCCGGTTCTTCTTTGATTTCACTTACTTGTTTGTGCTAGATAGACTGTAATATTCTTTCTCATTTACTCTTAGGTTTTCTCGGTGACTGAGGTAATATCCGGAAGGATATTTGCACGTTGTTTTGCGTAAATAGGTGAGTGTTCCTTGTTTGTGATATTTCCTTGACTTATTGGCTTGTTATTATTGATTGATAATGTGTTAAGTGCTTTCAATGATTGGCCAAAATGAGTTTTCTAGGCGAGTGTGTACTTTATCGCATTCAGCCTAAATGATTGTGAAATTTTCAATGATTGAACGATTGAAATGTTACTTGTGCATGAATGTAAGCCTTTTGGCTGAACTGGCCACTGCCCCTTATTACCGATCGACTTGAGTCAGAAGCGGACTCGGTCGGGCGATATGGTGACCTGGGTGAACGTTTGGTATACTCGAGTATTATCTTGAAGTCTGGTGGAGCCTGGCCAATGTCCGAGAAGGGGGTGAACGAAATGAATGAACGAATGAATGAACGAGGGTTTTTACTTAGAAAAATGTATTTTCAAATGATTGGAGTAATAAGGGAATAAAAGGAGAATGAATGAATGAATGAATGGCTCCTCGTGAGCTCGTATCCTTCTATTGAATGTATTACCGCTTTATATTGTAAATTTTACTTGAATTATTAGTTGTATATGGTTAATGCATTGAGTTTATTGTTTGCTTATGTGTTCGGAGCCTCACTGAGCTTTCCAGCTCATTCTTTTAGTTTTGTTTTCCTTAGCAGGGGAAGGCGTGCAAGGATGAGAGCTCCGTATAGACTAGCCGGTCTAGTACTTTTGATTCTTTTGTAATGGTTCTCGCCCCAACGTTTGGTGGGCTGGTTGTATGGAGAATTGAGAACCTTTGTATCTTCGACGGTTGTACTTCCTTCTGAGATAACAATTTATATAATTTTGTTTTAAGTTTTGGATCCTTGTTTTGCTCTTTCTGGTGGTTTTATTCCTGATTTGCTTGAGTGAACGACTGAGTCCCGGCGAGAGTTGGGCAGGCGGTCCGCCGAACCCTTTGGTTTGCCTTAGGGGGAGGTGGGGCTGTCACACTATGCATATTGCTGTGATGACTAATTGCAATATGCATGTGAACAAATAACTGCATGTTTAACAATTTCTATGCATCGTGTTGATGAATAAAATATTGTACATTCTGATAAATATAGTGTACATCACACACCTTATCTAGGCCAATAACCATTTCAAAGTTGTACATATCATTGCAGTACCTTTCACAGATATACACAGTCAAGTAACTAATATCTAATATAATGTATATTTTTATAAATTGATTGTACCTCATAGATCACCCCGTATAAGGTGCTTATAAGCAAATTAGTATTACTCATACAAGTAATATTACACATCTACTGCTGCTTGTAAGGAGATTCCCAAGTTGGTCAAAACACCAATAACCTTTCCAAAGGTATGCATACCATTCCAGTATCTTTTATAGATATACACATTCAAGTAACTAATACCTAAGATGATATACATTTTTGTAAACTAATTGTATTTATACATCACATAGTATAAGATGTTTACAAACAAATCAGTACTACTCATACAAGTAAAAAACATTTACTAAAAATCAGTACAAGTTGTGGCTGCAACGGCTAATTGCAATATGCATGTGGACAACTAACCGCATATTCAATAATTTGTACACATTGTATTTGGTCGATTATATGGTGTACATTATTTCAATCAGATTGTACATTCACTAAGTATTTATGTGCTTGCCGTTCATTGAAATAAACTATCTATCTAATTTAATGCACTCTCATAAGCACTAATGGTCAATTTCATAGACGATTGGAACAAATAACCATCTAATAAAAACATCTGATATAAATGTTATTAATGACTAATATGCTATACGTTCCAATAAACACGGTGTACATCACATACCTTGTTTAGGTAAAATCTTATAAGTTATCAAAAGTTATGCCATACTTTAAAAGCAATTACAAGTAGTAAAATGTATACCTTGCAACAAGTTACACCATACTTTAAAAGCAATTGCGAGTAGGCAAATATCATTGTAATCATGTTATGAGATACCTTGCAACAAGTGTACCTTCTTGATTTTGTCAAGCCATCCTAATCCTTGTTTAGGTAGACTTTCCGGATGCTGAAACCTATGACAAAACCATATATGTGAGTGATGGTCGCATAGTGTCACAATTGTGCACAATAGGTTTTCGATAATATACATGTTGTTAGATGACAGTTACGGTTTATAGTCATAAATGTACGCATTGTGAGTCAGGCATTGAAGTGTTATACTCCCTATTTCATTCGTGTAATTTACAATAACTCTGCTTATCTTTTATCTTTGTATGTGTCAATCTACGGTGGTGTAAGCGCCCATACACAGTCGGTAATATAGTTTAAACTGTACGGTGTCACTACTATCCTGCAACAAGAATAAAAAAAAAGCAAGTAATAATTACCTTCACACTAGGGGTGGGCAAAATTATCCGCTAACCCGAAAATCCGTCATATCTGATCCGATCCGAAATTAAGATATCCGATTTTTATTATTTGATTGAGTCAAAAGAGGGTCTGGTATCCATTAAGATGCGGGGCGGGTTAGGGTCACATAATTAAAAATCCACAGGTACCCGATCCGCCCCGTATATATATTTTTTATTTTTATTTTTATACACACACTATAAAATAATAAGTTAGAACTAAATAAGTAATTTTATTGAACAAATTGCATTACAAATATGAGAGACTATAGTTTATTTACAAGATTCATTTGTAAAGGCCATAATCTGATTTTTTATAGAAAAAAGTTTAATTAATGTGGAACATATATATTAAAAATTGTGTTAGGCTCGAAGACAACCAATGAGACAATGAACAAGAAAGCAAAACTGCTTGGGAGTAGAAGAGATAATCAATTTAAAGAACACAAACGTAACAATAAGTAAATAAAAAGGAAGGAATTGCAAATCAATTAACTACCCAACTCCTCTTGAGCTTGTAGATTAATTCAGACAAGCTACTTCAAGTTGATGAATTACAATCACTCTTGTGTACAAAGGAAGGTTCACCTCCTCCTTACCCCGAACTGCACTCGGTCAAATTAGGACGTTTTACTATCCCTCAAGACAATCCTCGCAAAGCTACACTCATGAAGTATTCACTCACAAATGAAAAACTTACAATGAACCTTACACCACTAAGACTACAAATCTTTCTTGAAGAGTATTTTCTCACTAAAATCTCTCTAGATCTTTTGTATCTTTAGTGTGCAAAAATTGTTTGAAGTATCTGACCATCCACTATTTATATGGGATCAAGAAAGTGCCTCATTAGTGCTTCCAACGGATAGAAAGTAGTTGAAGAGTCAACTAGCCGTTGGAGTGTCGGACGTCCGATAGCCCTGTTTTATGCGTCCGACAGCAGGCAGTGAGTTTAAGAGATTTTCTTCAATTCTTTCGGACGTCCGGTGCAAGTTTTTTGTGCGTCCGACAGCAAACAAAAAGATTTGAGAAATTATCTTGTTTCTATCGGACGTCCGGTAGAGACATATTCAACGTCCGATAGTTTTGTCAACTACGAAGGATCCTATTGGACGTCCGAAGCATGCGTCCAAAATTGTACAATGATTATCGGACGTCCGGTACTGTCTTCTTGAGCATCCGACAGGTTCAGCATACTCTGTTTTTTTCAAATGTGCTTAATCTTTGAACCTGATTTGTTTCATTACTGAAAAAACCTTTGAGGAGATGTTAGCAACATCCATTTATTTTGTAATCATCAAAAGTTAGGGACCAAGGTCAACATTCTCCCCCTTTTTGATGATGACAAAACAATGGATGGAAGAAAGAAAAAAAAATTGAGCATATAAGCATAAGCTCCCCCTCACACAATGCATTTAAACTTATGAATTCAGAATAACTCCCCCTTACACATAGCATCCATATCTCCTCCTTTTTGTCATCATAAAAAAAATCATACCGTAATCCAGCAACAATAACAGAGAATCCAACATTCCAAACAAAAACAGAGAAATGATACTAGAAATCAGCAATCACCAACATACCAACATATCACAGAGAGTTTAACAAATCAAATCATCATTAGATCAAAATTATTTTTTTTCTCCCTTTTTGACATCATATAAATTCAGTAATATTCAAAAACATAAAAAAAACTCAGTTCTAAGCATCAGAAACTTCAAAAAAGAATTACAGAAAAGCATATGAACAAGAATCTCATCAATCTTACCAATATCTCCTACTTGTTAAAGTTAGTATCATGTCTAACTATCCACATGCATTTCATGCCTTTTTTATATTCTTTCTCACATAACAATCACTTTTCATGTGACCTTTTTTATAACAGAAATTACACATAATCAAGGAGTTATTTATATGAACAAGTTTAATAAATCTTACTTGTCTTCTCTTATAAATAGCAAATTCGTTAGAATTAGAATTCAACATTTTCTTTTGAAAACAGTCTTGTTTCTTATGTTTAAGCAATTCATTTAAACCATCTATTCTTCTTTTCAAATCACCTTGTTCCTTTTTGAACAATTCACAAAATTTTATTTTTCTATCAAACTCAAAGTGGAAAGCAGTCTTACTCTTTTTGAAGTAATTATTTTCAACTTTCAACTTTTTATTTTGTTGAAAAAGATTTGCATTATCTCGAAACAAAAAACTAATTTTCTGTTTTAACTCCTTGTTTCTAGTATAGGATTCTTTCAAACTATCATGCAATTTTATAATAAAAGATTCAAGATCATCATCAGTTTCATCATCACTTTCAAATTGAGAGTTACAAGATGTTACATCATCATCTCCAATGGCCATAAAAGCCAATTGACCAGATTCTTCATCCTCTTCAATTTCACCATCGGAGTTGCACTCATTCCATGTGAATTGAAATTTGTTGAATCTTGATTTTTTTCCTTCTTTCTTCTTCATAACTGGATACTCACTTGCATAGTGTCCAGGTTGGCCGCATTCAAAGCACTTATCAGTTTGTTTTTTGTTGAACTCTAGCTTCCCTTTGTTTCTCAAGTTGTTGGACTGATTTGGGAAGGAGTTGTTAGGTCCACCTTTTCTGAATCTCCTCTTGTTGAGTATTCTTTTGAAATCTCGTGTGATGAGTGCAATATCACTATCATCACCTTCCATGTCATCTTCACTCATGGAGACTGTATCATCTTAATCTTGTGAAGCCTTCAGAGCAATATTTTTTCTCACTTTTGTGTCTTCTTCTTCCTGCACCTTGGACTTGAGTTTTAACTCATAAGAAGTCAGTGAATTAATGAGAGATTCAATAGACAAGATATTTAGATCTTTGATTTCCTCAATGACAGTTACTTTACTCTCCCAATCCTTCGATAAAGCATTCAGAATTTTTCTGTTTTTCTCACCTAGAGAGTATTTCTTTTCCAACACTTCTAAATCCTTAATAAAATCATTGAATCTACAATACATCTCATCAATATTTTCATGAGGTTGCATCTTAAAGGATTCATACTTTGTAACTAAAATGGACTTCTTTTGTTCTCTAATATTCTCACTACCTTCATGAATTTCTCTCAGTTTATCCTAAATTTTCTTGGCTGACTTGCAGTCTTTGACTCTAATAGATTCATTTGAGTCTAAAACACAATATAACACATTCATGACTTTTGCATTTAATGTGAGACGAGCTCTATCCGGAGCAGTCAGTTCACTTCTTATTTTTGGTTTAGATCTCTGAGTATTTTCATCTATAAGAGAGGCATCATATGGACCTTCACTAATAATAAACCACAATTCAATATCAATAGATTGCAAAAAAATAATCATTCTTTCTTTGCAACTCACATAATTTGACCCATTAAACATAGGTGGTCTAATGACAGAATGTCCTTCAAAAAATATAGCATTGTTGGTTGTCTTCTTTACTCCAAAATCGATTGAGTTTAATCTTTAGGAGACCAAGCTCTGATACCAATTGTTAGGCCCGAAGACAACCAATGAGACAATGAACAAGAAAGCAAAACTGCTTGGGAGTAGAAGAGATAATCAATTTAAAGAACACAAACGTAACAATAAGTAAATAAAATGGAAGGAATTGCAAACCAATTAACTACCCAACTCCTCTTGAGCTTGTAGATTAATTCAGACAAACTACTTCAAGTTGATGAATTACAATCACTCTTGTGTACAAAGGAAGGTTCACCTCCTCCTTGCCCCGAACTCCACTCGGTCAAGTTAGGACGTTTTACTATCCCTCAAGACAACCCTCGCAGAGCTACACTCATGAAGTATTCACTCATAAATGAAAAACTTACAATGAACCTCACACCACTAAGACTACAAATCTTTCTTGAAGAGTATTTTTTTCACTAAAATCTCTCTAGATCTTTTGTATCTTCAGTATGCAAAAGTTGTTTGAAATATCTGACCATCCACTATTTATATGGGATCGAGAAAGTACCTCATTAGTCTTCCAATAGATAGAAAGTAGTTGAAGAGTCAACTAGCCGTTGGAGTGTTGGACGTCCGATAGCCCTGTTTAATGCGTCCGACAGCAGGCAATGAGTTTAAGAGATTTTCTTCAATTCTTTCGGACGTCTGGTGCAAGTTTTTTGTGCGTCCAACAGCAAACAAAGAGATTTGAGAAATTATCTTGTTTCTATCGGACGTCCGGTAGAGACACATTCAGCGTCCAATAGTTTTGTCGACTTCGAAGGATCATATTGGACGTCCGAAACATGCGTCCGAAATTGTGTAATGATTTTCGGACGTCCGGTACTGTCTTCTTGAGCGTCCGACAGGTTCAGCATACTCTATTTTTTTCAAATGTGCTTAATCTTTGAACCTGATTTGTTTCATTACTGAAAAAACCTTTGAGGAGATGTTAGCAACATCCATTTGTTTTCTAATCATCAAAAGTTAGGGACCAAGGTCAACAAATTGTGCTACTCATTTCAAACTTTTATTGATTTTGAATTGTTTTAATTTTTTTCCTTTATCTTATATTCTCTTCATATGCTTGTTTCTTGGTAGGAAACCTTTTTTTAGAAAAAAAATTATTAAATCTTAGATGAATGTGTAAAATATAAAATTAAATTGATATAAATTATTTTTTAAAAAAATTAAATAATAAATGGAGCGAGACGGGTACCCGCTGATCCGACCCTATCTCAGCGGGTAAGGGTCAGAAAATGGCTAACCCGCAAGGTGCGGGTCGGGTCAGCCAAACGGTGAATGGGGCAGGTACCCGATCCGCGCCTACCCCTACTTCACACTCTCCTTGTTATTTTATATACCTATAAACATCCTAAGTCGTTTAATTCGTCTATTGAGTCAAATTTTCAAACACTTGGCATGCATAAGTTCCCTGTGTATACGTTCTTTAAGTTGGCTTTCAATGTATCTAACTTGTGCTATCCATATGATTTCCTTGTTTAGGAGTTTTCGCCAGAGTTTCAATTTCATTATTCATGTCACACTATCTTAAACAAGTTGTACAAATAAAATCATGTAAGTAAATTCATCCCCCTGCTGTCGCAAAACAAGTCAAATAGTGCAATGAGTTTGCAATATTCTTACCTTTGGGTTTAGTCCAATTCGATTGAGTCTATCTCTGCTTCAGATCTCACCAACTTCCGTCTTTTGGCAGCCATTATGAAAAATTTTTGTCCCACAATAGTTACTTCTTGTGTCCCCTCAGTATATTTCTGCAACACTTTCTCCAAAAACTTCTCTCTCTTAAACTTTTCAATTTGGGGTAGGGATATTATTTTGCTGATACTCTAGAATTGTGGATGAATGTTCACAAGATATATTTTTGGAGGGAGACCAAAATTCTATTTCATTTGAAGATTTTAGATGAAGAGTCATGCCTCATTAATTTGAGCGGGAATTTTTGTAATGGACAGCTAAGGTATTTTAACGGAGCCCGTTAGCCCCCTGAATTTTTTTTATTTTTTTCCCTACTCACTTACTAAAACAACGTCATTTTCCTTTGCTGTTGCCCCCATTATACGTGGCCTATTGCAATCCTCTCATTTCCTTTTATGAGAGAACTGCTCAGGGACGGTCCGCCTGATGACCGTCCCTGCCCCAAATCCAATTTTACACAAGATGTTTGATTTATCCTACATTGCAAACACTTTATTCATAGATGTACCACCTGAATTCATGTGATGTAGTTATGAAAGCAATGTAAGATGATAAACCAATTATTATTATTGAGGGAATGCATTGGGATCCTACCATATACCTCAAGGATGATGACAGTAATTTGCCAATTCAGATGCCAACAAAAGATGAAGAGTCATAGCCTTTGAAGAAAGATGGCAGTCAGGGACAGGGAGAAAAAATGATTCATATCCTAAGAATGTGAAGTCGGGACAAGAAAACATCAACTGATCAGTTGATTACAGTTGCAGGGATTCTTGAATCTATTGATATCCTTGGAACTAATCCTGGGAAGGAAGTTGAGACCATTAAGGATCTAGTAGCTGATAAAATTCCTTCTGCTAGAAAAGAATAATCTGGTCCGTGACCAATTATCATTCCAATTGCCCTAAGGATGGTTGAGTTTGATCATATGACCTTACTGGAGGTGTGAATATATATATGCAATCTTCTAAGGAGAAATGCCAAATCCAGGAGAAAGCTAAGCTCATAAGCAACTGGAAAACAATTCAGGACTATCTATGTTCATTCAAGTCGTTGGGGTTTTGACAGTTTTCAACATATCAGCAACAAGAAGTTGGCAAGCTATTGGACTTTCATCTTCAAATGTTTCTCAGATTGAGGCCATGAACAAGCACAAAGATTGAGATTTAACTGCCTAGAGATCAATGGTTTCAACTTTCAAATAATAATTGAAGTTCTTCTCTTTTACTTGTTAACAATGGGAAGTGACCTATTTCTAACTTTTCTTTTCTTTTTTTTTACAAATGATAGGAGACTTCATTACTGGAAACGAAAGTTTACAACTTTGGAGCAAAGGCTCCTACATCATTTTTGGCAAAACTGATTAGCCAACTTGGAAATGACTCTAACCAAGCTATCTCAGAAACTGAATTTAAGGCAAACTTTGCCAACTGGTGAGACATATTATTCCCTCCCCTTTTAACAAAGGAGAAGACACAAAAACTAAAATCCTTGCTAAGCACAAAGATGTTAAACAGGACAGCACCTGCTAGATGGTGATTCAACTTTTCCTCTCTGATTTGGTCAATGATGCTCTTACAATCAGATTGTATGATGATATTCCTCCATCCATTCTTTTTGGCCAATGACAAGTATATATTTTATGTGTTTTTAGTGCATTCTATTAATTTATTTCAGTATGTTTTAATTAATTTTATGGCTAATAAACTAAGATTCTAGTGAAAATATGCATTTTATGGTTTAAAGTGTGAAAATTGCATTTCTATGAACTTTTACGGCAAAAACTTCATATTTTTGTAAGTTTAAAGATTCAATCATCAAAGGGAGAGATTTGACAAGATAATTGGATGATTGATGATGATTTGAAGTGGTTTAAAGAAGACATGAAGTGCAAGAGAGGAAATGCAATCAAGAACAAAATTAAGCAAGTTTCACAGCTTTGACACCTGGTGGTATTTCGACTATATCTTGAGCTACAATAATTGACTGGAGGTGATTCTTAGACCATTTTGAAGCTAAGAGACATATCTACATTTGGTATGAAGACATTGAAGTCCAGATCAGTCGTTTTCATTGTCAAAAAGTCGGAATACAGAAGTGCAAATTCTGTGGTCGTAAGCTGGAACAGAGCTCTGACCAGTCTTTAGTATTTTGGTCATATCTTGGTCCACAGAGCTCCAAATTGGATGATTCTTAAGGCATTGGAAAGCTAACTCAAAGGGTTACAATTTTTATGTTTTGCACAAGAGATAGTTCAGCCTTAAACCTCAAAAAAATAGCAGTTGAAGTAGCACAGAAGTGAAAAAGCGACTCAATGAAAACGTGGGTTGCAGTCACGTATTATCAAGTCGTGTTTTCTCACCTGTTGTCTACAACTTGCTCATCAACATGTTTTGCTTTCACACAACTTTTCCAACTCAATTCCAGCTATCAATCTCGGTTGTATCTGATCAAGAAAAGGTTGGAAATTTGGAAAGACAACTCATGGAAGATTCAAGAGTCAAAAATGACAACTTTAACAACTCTTCTTGACCTTGAATTCCTCTATATATAGAAGCCTTTGTAGAACATTTTCACAACTTTGGAAGGCTATAGAAACTCACAAAAAATATAGTTTTCACTAGTTTTTCTTAGTTCATTAGTTAGAGTAATATAATATAGAATAGTTTAGATAGTTATGTGTGTTATCCACTCTTGTATATTGGCTAGATTAGGATGAAGATAGAGACGAAGAAAGAGGGGTTGAAGCTCATGTGACAAGGGTTATCTCTTCTCCAACTCTTTATCTTTTGTATTGGCTTCTTAAGCATGGTTAAAATGCAAGTTTTGGATTTGTGTTTTAATATGTTTAGCTAAAGTTTATACCTAGAGTTATGAATGAACTTTCTATATCTTGTTTGTAATGTTTACTTGGTTATTTGATGATGTTATTTTGAGCAAGTTATTTATCACTTTTGCTTTTCTAATCATGATTAACTAGCCATTAGTTGTGATTATCTACAGGTATTAAGTTTGCAATGAGAATTGGAATTTAACACTAGTTCAAGGAAGTGATAAACCTGGGGAGTACACTCACGAGAGTAAAGGTGCACCTATGTGGCTTTAGTGACTTGTTCATATAATTTCATAGAAAAAATGAGTTTGTAATTAATTTCATAATCACAAGAGTAGGTATGGTTTATCTATAAGTATAGTTGATTCACTACGAGAGTAGATTTCACATACATTAGGAAATTATGCCATAACTAATCAAGATAATAGCATTCACTTAACCGGTAATCTCATTTGCAAGAGTAGTAAGGAATTCCATATCTCTAGGAGATTTCTAGTGCTAACTTTCATTACTTTATGTTTATGGTAGTCTAGATAATAAAGAAGTTCGAAAAACACCGGTAATTGCAATCTTTCCTGTGGGATTAACTCTTAATACTCTATACTCGCTCATGATTCGTATACTTGCGATAAATTGCGTGTGAGGTATTTAGGAGTTTATAAATGTAAAATTTGATTGTAGATGAGTTAATTGTATATGCATACGTCGCGCACGTCAAGTTTTTGGCACCATTGCCGGGGAAGATTGGTTAATATCGGTGCTAAGAATAACTTTATTAATTTAGACATTTTTACTTGTTTTTCTTGTGTTTGTAGTATTTAGTGTTTTAATTTTTGTTTTTAGTGTCTTTTTGAGTCGTGGTATATGTTTTTTATGTGTTTAGATTAATCTATTTTTCTTGACTAAACTTGTTTTTAAATTACTTTGAAAGCATGTTTAGGGGTTCATTTTTTTGTCAAGAAGTCAATTGACTTTTACTGACTAAACAAACCTTAATCCCCGATCATACTCCAAAAGCCGGCAACTCTTGGAGCAGACCCAGGAGACTTATCTACCCAACAAACCCCAACCCAACCCTCGATGTGGGACTATAACTCACTCACACACCCTGCTGCTAAGAGTGTACTAACCCCCAAGTGAAATGAGAAATGAGCTTTGTCTTTTGTCAAGAAGTCAATTGACTTTTACTGACTAAACAAACCTTAATCCCCGATCATACTCCAAAAGCCGGCAACTCTTGGAGCAGACCCAGGAGACTTATCTACCCAACAAACCCCAACCCATCCCTCGATGTGGGACTATAACTCACTCACACATCCTGCTGCTAAGAGTGTACTAACCCCCAAGTGAAATGGGAAATGAGCTTCGTCTTTTGTCAAGAAGTCAATTGACTTTTACTGACTAAACAAACCTTATGTTTAGGGGTTCAAGAAGAGTAGAAAACATGAGGAGACAATGCATGAGAAGTGGAAGATCGGCAATGGATGGTTACTACATGCAAAGCTCCTTGAATAGATGTAATCATGAAATTACCGAAGGTATGTCATTTGAAGATGGTTTGAGGTGCTTAAAGGCTAAATTTGATGTTATAACGTTACAAATTCAAATAGACACTTTTATGCATGAAATTGAGTAAAGAGGAATGTTAATGTTTTTAATTCTTATCATATGATTTGTGACTTGTATGGAGATTATCATGCTGCTAATACATGTAGACAAGCATAAAATGTAGATTATTTTGATGAATTGGGCATTGCAATCCTTGTTTTAATCAATATTGTGATAATTTGATCAATTCTTATGCTTATGGTGGGGATAATCAATGTACTTATAATGATTTTTCATGTTTTTATAATTATCCATCCGAATGTATCCAATATGAATCAAAACTATCTTGGAAATTGGCAATAGAAAGGTTAGCTAATGCATCTTTACCTTTGGAATTAGAAAGTAAACCATTAGCTAATAATTCCAAACCATCTTAGGAGTTAGCATTAGAAAAACTAGCAAATGCAACTTCCGACCGTTTTGATAGGGTTGAGGAAAGATTAGATGAATTAGCTTCTCACTTTAGTAAAATACAAGACCAATTATATGCATTGTGTGAAGTTATTTCTTTTAATGATATGCAAAATGATTCTAGCATGAATTGTGAGCATGTTGCAAATGAAAATGGATTATGTTTTGATGAAAATGATGAATCTCAATTGAGTTTCAATGAAAAAATGACCATTTCACATGATAGTACCTTTAGAACTAACCTTGAACCTGAAGAGGTGAGACTTAACGACTCATTTTTAATCCCTCTTGAGGAGTGTGTTGAGAGTATAGGTTTTAAAGGTATTATTCCCCAAGGAAGCCAAGTTGACATTCCTTTGGTGAGTTCTCAAGTGGTGCATATTCAAGATAAAATCTATGAAATACTTGAGATAGGTAAGCTACTTCTATCTCTCACATCATTAGAACATGTGGCTTTTGCTATAAAGTCACCTTTTAATGATCCACCACGACCTAAAATGGTGGATTATTCATTGACAAAGCCTTTTTGAAAAATGAGGCAAAATAGTCGAGTCAACAACTATAAACAAAAGTGCTTGTTAGGAGGCAACCCAATGTTTTGGCTATTTATGTCATTTTGGTGTGATTTTATGTTTAAATTATATGTTTGAGTTATTTTGTTGTTTTGCATTTGTAGGTATTGGAAATAGAAGCAAAAGTGACCAAATGAGGTGAAAAAGGCGAAATTCAATCAAGGAACTCTACCCCTTAATTTGTGCTAAAAGTGTATTTGATCTATTCAAAAGGGGTAAAATACATGTTTTGATCGTTTTACATGTGCGTGCATTGATAATTTTGACAGATACATTTTGAGTAATTGGAGTAACATGTGTAATTTTCCAAAGTTGGCATTTCTGCAAAAATTTGCAACAAAAAATGTGGATGACTTGAAAACGCTCCATCGAGCCACGTTTTACACGAGCCAAGTTTTCAATTCTGCAATTTTTGTACAAAAAACGCAGCTTGAAAACGCTCCATCAAGCCACGTTTTACACAAGCCACATTTTTAGTACTGCCCCAGAAGGAAGAAACGCGGCTTGGAAACCCTCCATCAAGCCACGTTTTACATAAGCCACATTTTCAATTATGCCCAGAAGGAAGAAAACGTGCCTCACACAAAACGTGGCTCGAAGGCACATTTTGTCAAGTCATGTTTTCCCTTCATATCCGAATGCTAAAAACGTGAGACCTGGTTCATTCTTCATTCTTTTTCTTTTCCTTATGTATTCCCTTGTACCTTGAGTAGTTTATTGTGTATTCTCTATAGGTACATCACCACTACAAAGGCTTAGGAGTTACGGATGACCTTTATATGTTTATTAATGTCTTTGTTATCACCTTTGTTTCTCATTTCTCATTTTTAGGTTTATATCACTAATGGTTATCTAATGGAACTAATGAAGTTGTGGGGATAACCGGACAATGGCTCGTGATCTTAATACTTTGCGCACTTCAATCACATCAATAGGAGAGTATTACTTTCTTTATCTTGATTTCTCTTTTTACACATTGAGGACAATGTGCATGTTATGTGTGGGGGGGGCAGAATTGAGATTATATGCACTGTATGTGATTGACTTGTTACTTCCAAAATTGCAAAATTACCCCAAAAAATTTCAAATTTTTTCAATTTTATCTAAAAGGTAACAAGTTCCATGTCATTAGTAATTCAAATTTCTTCTACTTTTGAAATAAATATATGTGACTTGAAACCTTCTTTTCTCATTTAACTTGGAAATGATTATTATGTGATTAATTTGTGCACTTATAGAAAAATATATTTCGTAAAGTGAAGAAAATTATGCCTACATTTTGTATATTTGAGAAAATTTGTTATCTTTATTTGATTTTACATAGTTAAGTGATAAGTATGGCCAATAATTGCAATCCTCTTCTCATGATTATGCTTTTGAGTGAATGTTATTATCTTTACTTTGAAAAAAAATGAAAAAAAAAGAAAACAAAGAATAGAAAAGAAAAGAAAGAGAGAATACAAGTTGCTCTACTCTAATGGTTCTTGTACTTAGTAACTGGGAGTCTTCATCTACAAATGTCGACTTTCGTGTAAAACGGTAGTTGAATTAAGAGTATGCAAAACAATTTGAGTATGTGAAGTGTTGAGTAACCAGCGATTTTCATCTAAAAATGTCGATCTTCATGTAAAAAGGCACTTTCATAATTTGAATAATATTTATCTATATTATATGAATAAATCCTCTCTAAGTTAAATAAGAAGATGATCATGGGTTTAGAAAGTATTTTATTGACCATATGAGTTACTTGTGAAATTGGGTGAGGATGAGAAATGGAATTGAACTAGTTAAATTTAAGGTATAATTGGCTCTCCTTTACTTGATATTATGAGTATTTGAGAATTAATGAATAATTGTATAATGGTTGTTTACTTTGTTTTGTGAAAATAAAGTTGATGGTGCATATATGTTTATTTTCAAAACTTTGAATCATTATTGGTATGTATTTCTAATTGCTTGAAGACAAGCAATGGTTCAAGTGTGGGGGTATTTGACAAGTATATATTTTACGTGTTTTTAGTGTATTCTATTAATTAGTTTCAGTATGTTTTAATTAGTTTTAGAGCTAATAAATTAAGATTCTAGTGAAAATATGTATTTTATGGTTTAAAGTGTGAAAATTGCATTTCTATGAACTTTTACGGCAAAAACTTCATATTTTTGTAGGTTTAAAGATTCAATCATCAAAGGGAGAGATTTGACAAGATAATTGGATGATTGATGATGATTTGAAGTGGTTTAAAGAAGACATGAAGTGCAAGAGAGGAAATGCAATCAAGAACAAAATTAAGCAAGTTTCACAGCTTTGACACCTGGTGGTATTTCGACTATATCTTGAGCTACAATAATTGACTGGAGGTGATTCTTAGACCATTTTGAAGCTAAGAGACATATCTACATTTGGTATGAAGACATTGAAGTCCAGATCAGTCGTTTTCATTGTCAAAAAGTCGGAATACAGAAGTGCAAATTCTGTGGTCGTAAGCTGGAACAGAGCTCTGACCAGTCTTTAGTATTTTGGTCATATCTTGGTCCACAGAGCTCCAAATTGGATGATTCTTAAGGCATTGGAAAGCTAACTCAAAGGGTTACAATTTTTATGTTTTGCACAAGAGATAGTTCAGCCTTAAACCTCAAAAAAATAGCAGTTGAAGTAGCACAGAAGTGAAAAAGCGACTCAATGAAAACGTGGGTTGCAGTCACGTATTATCAAGTCGTGTTTTCTCACCTGTTGTCTACAACTTGCTCATCAACATGTTTTGCTTTCACACAACTTTTCCAACTCAATTCCAGCTATCAATCTCGGTTGTATCTGATCAAGAAAAGGTTGGAAATTTGGAAAGACAACTCATGGAAGATTCAAGAGTCAAAAATGACAACTTTAACAACTCTTCTTGACCTTGAATTCCTCTATATATAGAAGCCTTTGTAGAACATTTTCACAACTTTGGAAGGCTATAGAAACTCACAAAAAATATAGTTTTCACTAGTTTTTCTTAGTTCATTAGTTAGAGTAATATAATATAGAATAGTTTAGATAGTTATGTGTGTTATCCACTCTTGTATATTGGCTAGATTAGGATGAAGATAGAGACGAAGAAAGAGGGGTTGAAGCTCATGTGACAAGGGTTATCTCTTCTCCAACTCTTTATCTTTTGTATTGGCTTCTTAAGCATGGTTAAAATGCAAGTTTTGGATTTGTGTTTTAATATGTTTAGCTAAAGTTTATACCTAGAGTTATGAATGAACTTTCTATATCTTGTTTGTAATGTTTACTTGGTTATTTGATGATGTTATTTCGAGCAAGTTATTTATCACTTTTGCTTTTCTAATCATGATTAACTAGCCATTAGTTGTGATTATCTACAGGTATTAAGTTTGCAATGAGAATTGGAATTTAACACTAGTTCAAGGAAGTGATAAACCTAGGGAGTACACTCACGAGAGTAAAGGTGCACCTATGTGGCTTTAGTGACTTGTTCATATAATTTCATAGAAAAAATGAGTTTGTAATTAATTTCATAATCACAAGAGTAGGTATGGTTTAGCTATAAGTATAGTTGATTCACTACGAGAGTAGATTTCACATACATTAGGAAATTATGCCATAACTAATCAAGATAATAGCATTCACTTAACCGGTAATCTCATTTGCAAGAGTAGTAAGGAATTCCATATCTCTAGGAGATTTCTAGTGCTAACTTTCATTACTTTTATGTTTATGGTAGTCTAGATAATAAAGAAATTCAAAAAACACCGGTAATTGCAATCTTCCTTGTGGGATTAACCTTTAATACTCTATACTCGCTCATGATTCGTATACTTGCGATAAATCGCGTGTGGGTATTTAGAAATTTATAAATATAAAACTTGATTGTGGATGAGTTAATTGTATATGTATACCCCGTGCACGTCAGCCAACACCAATGCTTTCCGGATTGCTCTTGCCTCTTCCATAGCTGGAACACCCTTTCTATCTTTACACCGAGCCCAAGCCCCTCTTAACTTCCCTTCCTTACATCTAGCCACAACTCCCTAGCTGATTTTTACTTCATGCCGCTTGATAGCTGCATCTGTATATAGGCACATGAAATTTTCTGGAGGTGGCTCCCACTTCACATTTCCTTTTTCAACACCCCTATGCCTATCTTCATCCTCTACCTTTGCTAAGCTTACATTTTGGAATTCTAGCCATTCGTTTATTGCCTTATTCACTGTCCAGCCTGGACATCTCCCCTTCCTATTAAATTGAATCTGGTTCCTAGATTTCCAAATCTACCAAAGCACATTGATGGTCAGCTCGATGTGTTCCCTCCCATCCTTTCTAACCTTTGCTTCCATCAGGCTACTCCACTAATGCCAAAAGCTATATCTGTACTCCTGTAGACCATCCCAGCTAATTGGGGCAGCCTTGCAAATTAGCTCTGCATGCTTATAGAAAAAGAACATATGTTCAACAGTTTCTGTCCCTTCGCCACAGTAGTAGCACTTATCATTTCCTTGCCCAATCATTCTCCTAATTGTTTCATTCACTGGTAATATCCTCTGGAGGCATTTCCATACAAAATGTTACAGCTTATGCTTTACATTCAAGCTCCATAAGAATCTCCACACCCTTGACTTAGCTTCATTCCTACTACTACTCCCCTGTTGCTTATTTTCCATCCTTCCTGTTCTCTGTAGCTCTTTAGCCACCCCATAGCCAGTTTTCACAGTATACTCCCCAGATTTAGAGAACATCCATATGAGCCTATCCTTATCACCACACTCACTTATTGGGATGGTAGTTATTCTTTGACAGTCCTTCTCCTCAAAAACTTCTCTCAGTAATTCCAGGTCCCATGTCCCATTAGAAATCAATTCATGGACTTTCTTTACATGACAAGGTTAGGGTTTTCTCATTCTTATCTTACCATCTTCCTGATCTAGTAGCCATTTATCTTCCCATATATCAATCTGCTTGCCATCCCCCACTCTCTTCCTCACCTCTTCCTTTAACAGCTCCCTTGCACTTAGAATGCTTTTCCAAACCCACGAATCTCAAGCCTTAACATTCGTTTCCCAAATGGAAGATCCTCTAAAATACCTCTCCCTAACTATCCTACTAACTAATAAATTTGGTTGAGTCAAGATCCTCCATAGTTGCTTTGCCAACATTGCTGTATTGAATTGCTGGAGATCTCTAAAACCCAGCCCTCCCTTCCCTTTAACCTCAGATAACTTCCTCCATTCTACCCAATGAATTATCCTATTCTCTTCACTATCCCCCCACCAAAACTTTGCCATCTCTTTACACATATCCATACATAATCCCTTTGGAAGTTTGCAGCAACTCATAGCATAAGCAGGCAAAGCTAGGATCACAGATTTTAAGGACTTCCTTACCAGTATTGCACAGTAGCCTTTCCTTCCATCCACACATTTTGTTGATGACCCTCTCCCTAATGTAGTTGAAAATCTGTCTTTTTGGTCTCCCTATAACCAATGGAAGCCCCATATATTTGCTCTACTTAGCTTCCTTCATGCCTCCCATGATGTCCAAAATTTCTGCCTTCCCTTCCTTCCTTGTGTTCTTACTAAAAAACACAGATGATTTTTCAGTATTTATGACTTGTCCTGATGCATCACCATACCTTTTCAACAACTGCATCACCTTCTCACCTTCTTCCTTGTTAGCTATAGAGAAAATCAATGTATCATCTGCAAAAAAGAGGTGAGACAAAGCTGGACTATGTTGTGCAATCTTTAGACCAGATATTTCCTAATTAGACATAGCACTCTTAAGTAAACTGGATAGACCCTTAGAAACTAGCAAAAATATGTATGGAGATAATGGATCTCCCTGCCTAATCCTTCTTGTAGGTGTAACGAAGCCCTTTTCTCCCCATTCAAGTTAAAGGAGTAAACAACAGAAGACATGCACTTTAGAATCCAATCTGTCCATTTTTGACAAAATCCCATTTTTTCCATAATTTTTTGCATAAAAAGCCACTCAACTCTATCATAAGCTTTGGACATATCTAGTTTTAAAGCCATGAAAGCATTTGATCCACTTTTCCTATTATTTAAGCAATGAATGAATTCATGAGCAATAACAACATTATCAATGATTTGTCTTCCTGGAACAAAAGCAGATTGGTTTTGGCTTATACACAGTTTGAGAAGAGGTTTCAGTCTGTTGACCAAGATTTTAGATATGATCCTGTAGACTACATTACACAGACTAATTGGTCTAAACTGTGACACTAAGACTGGGGAAACAACTTTAGGTAAAAGAGTAATGATAGTTTCATTGATAGCCTTCAATAACTAGCCAGAATGAAAGAAGCTAGAAATGGCACTTATCACATTCCAGAATTGTTAGAAAAATACAGGAGTCATACCATTAGGCCCCAGGGCTTTATTTGGTTGCAGAGAGAAGATAGTTTTTCTGACTTCCATTTCTGAAACAGGTCTAACTAGAATCTCATTCATTTGGTCTGTCATCACTAGGGGAACATCATACAATATTGATTCAATCTGCTGAGGATTACTGGAAGTGAAGAGATCCTGAAAATACCCATTTATTTCATTTTCAATTTCATGTTCAGACTCACACCAAGTTCCATCACCTTTCTTAAGACTTGAGATATTATTTCTTCTTCTCCTTTCTGCAACACTAGCATGAAAGTAATTAGTATTCTTATCCCCTTCATTCAACCACCTAACTCTAGCTTTCTGCCCCCATACACCTCCTCTCTCGTATAGGCCTCCTTTAGTTCCTTCTTAAGCACTCTCACCTTTCCATTCTTATTTGCATACCCATCCCCCTGAACCTCAGCAAGTCTCTGTTTCAGCTCCCTAATCTCCTTTTTTCCATTAGTATCTCTTTGTCTATGCCAGTTCAAAAGAGCCACTCTACAGCTCTTTATTTTTCGGTATAGTTTAAAAAATCTTGATCCCTCCTGTTGTTTACCCCATTCTCTACTGATGATCCCCCCTGCTTCCTTATATTGTACCCAGTTCCTGTCAAAGAAAAACCTCTTCTTCCACTTCCTACCCTTTGAATCAGTATCAAACAACAGTATAGCATGGTCAGAGGCATCATTCTGGATATGCAGGCATTTAGCCTTCCCATTTTCTCTCCTCCAATGTCTACTACATAAAACTCTATCCAATCTTTCCTTAATTTTCTTTCCCTCTTCCCAATTATTAGATCATGTCCATGGAATTCCTCCAAAACCAATGTCAATAAGTTTGTTATTGTTTACAAAGTCCCTGAATGTTTGAAAACTCCTTTCTGGCCTTCTACTACCTCCCTACTTCTCATCATTAGACAGTATATCATTCATATCACCTGCCAACACCCACTACTAGCCCCACAGGCTTTTCCTATCTTCTATAGTCTTCCATTGTTTTTCCCTAATCTGATCCTCACTACTGGCATACAGACATATCAGCCACCATCTAGCTCTAGCACCACTCCTTTCCAGCAATAGCTTGATAGTGAAATCAGTATCTAGCACTTTATAGACTTGTAGCTCATTCCTTCACATAACTGCCAATCCACCAGCTTTTCCAACTGGATCAACCACAAACAGTCTATCATACCTCAACTTTAGTCTTACTTTATTCATAACACCTTTTCTGCTTTTTGTTTCAGACAAAAAGATCACCTCAGGGGAATGGAGTTTGACACTCTCCTTTAACTGGGGAACTGTCAAGAGGCTCTCAACACCTCGACAGTTCCACACCAGAGCTCTCTTTGAGGCTTGGGAGCCCCATTAAGGTAGGACTCCACCACCTTAGCTGTATGTTCTAGACCTGCTCCACTTCCTTCAATTTTGCTTTTTTTTCTGGCATTCCCTCCCTCCCCCCCCTTATTCATTCTCTTTATCAGTTTTCTCATTCAGTTTTCTTTTTCCCCCCTTAATGTCAATGTCCATAACCTCATTTTTGTCACTCAGAGGTACTCTTTTACTCACCTCACGAATTAGTCTTTTCCAACTTCTATTCCCTTTGTACTTACCAGCTCTCATCCATGAACTATTGATTTGATCCTGCTTTTTATTAACAGGACCTATTATTTTCCCTTCACTTTCACTTCCCTTATTTTTTGTAGTTTATCCATCAATCCACATTGAATCAAAGTATTCCTTTTCACTCAATTCCTCCTTCTGACTATCTCCCTGAATAACCCAAAAGCACTGAAACTTAGTGCTTTACTAACATTAGTTCTTCCCTTCAGTTCATCCCCCTTCTTTTTACACCTAGACTGCAAAGAACTCTCCTTCTTAGGACCTTCCATCAGACTACTTTGATGCCTGTCCTTAACTTCTTCCTTCACAGTCTCCTGCAGTACTGTATCAACACTAACCTCAACCAGCTTCCAAGGTAATGCTCCTTCTTTCCTTAATCCCTAGTTAGCTGAGAGCCATCCCCACCATTACTATCCCGATTACTTGAAGTATTGTGTCTTCTGGTTTGGCTCCTAGCATTACTTGCTCTTAACCAGGCGCCATACTGAGCTTTCTTGGTAATATTAATGCCCTTCACCCTGTAGCTTCTCTCACTATGCCCCATAATCCCACAACAATAGCAGAAATCAGGACATTTATCATATCTAAACTCTATCCATCTAGCACTACCACCTAGCTTCACTGTAGTTCCTCTCAGCAGTGGTTTAGATAACTCCATTTCCACCAGAATCTTTAAATGTTTCCCCTCCTTCCCTCTTATTCGGAATTATAACTTCCTTCACAGAATTGAAAACCCCCCCCAATCTTCTTACCAATTTCCTTAGTAATCCGGTGGATAGGCAAATCCCATAACTGAACCCAAATCCAAGTTCTATTAAAAGCTACATCACCTTGTTCTAACCCCTCCTTCCATGGTAATACTACTAAGGGCAAGTTATCATATATCCATGGTCTCCCTCTTAGTACCCTCTCCATATCCTGAGTGTTATTAAATATAAACTGAAACATATTAACCCCAATCTCCACTACTTTCAACTTCCTTGCAAAAGGCCACATATTATTCATAAAACTTCTAATACCAGATATGTTTGCAGATTTTTCCACCACCACTTTCCCAATAATACTCATCTGACATTCAGCCACACCTTGGAACAGATCTGGTCCATCCAATTCCACTTCCCTCTACTTCAGTCAGAGCAAATTTCCTCAACACTTCCTTTAATTCCTCAGTCATCCTAACCAGTATCAGGAGTATTCCCCAGTCAACACAGACACAAAGAAGGTCAATACCAGTAGCCTATCCAAAACGAGCCAGAAAACTATGAAAGCAAAGTGTTACCAACAAAACAGAGAGAAAATAGAGAAACGACTTACGCCTAATAGCTAGCTTACTGGAAATGGAAAATGGAATCAGGAACCAAATAGCAGGATCTGGAATGAAGAATTAGATTTATAAAACCTGGAAAGATAGCTCAAAAGGAACTAGAGATCATGAGCTAGAAGATCAGAGCTCATGAGATAGAAGATCTTCTATACCACCATCTTCAATCATCCTACCATGGAAAAACCTGACGTACGAACAAAGGACACCAAACAAAAAGAAAAACAGCATCATACTAACGTGTTATTGATAGGTTGCAATTTTATCAGCTATTTTGTTATTAATTTCCCCTATTACATGACCTGATGTGGATTAATTATTAGATTCTACTTACTTTTCATAATTTGCATTTATTTCAGGGAGTAGATCGAAAATACCACAATCAATGCCAATTTGACAGTCATCGGAAAAGAATTCAAATAGAAGGCTTGCAGGGGCATTTTTGGAATAAAGAGATGCAAGCCCTTTTTGGTCATTTGGCCGAAGTCTTCTTTTCCCGGGGAGCTGCCGCACAAAGGAGGGTTTTTAGATAGGAAGTAGATTGAGAAGCAGGGGATTTTTATCTCCTTGAACTTAGCTTCACTTTGACTTTTCCTTTTTAGTTTTTTGGGGTAGTGGAATGCTCCTACGGATGTCAGGAGACAAATTGGGAGAAGTGTAGCATTCCTTCCTTTTAATCTTTTAGCAGTTTCTTTTTCTTTCGACACACGAGCAGACAAGTGAAGACATTAAACCATCTTCTGCAACTTTGCGTTCCGTTATTCCTTCTATTGAATTGAATTTGTCCATTGTCCAACTGATGGCCGCGGCTCTCTTCCCAATTTTGTATGGATTCTTCGCATCAAATATGAACTAATCCCTTCACACTAGTCAAGGAACAATGGAGGATTTGGTTCGCCTAAAATTGTGAGATCGATTTGATTTTATTTTTTTCTTTTATTTATTGGTATTCGCATATTCCGTGATTGCAGTATCCATGTTTATTTAATTAATTGATTGTCTTGGATCCGGATAATTAGTTAATTTGGTAATCTATTGTCAATTAGGGCATTTAAATCCGTAATTGTTTAATTGCCTTGAAATAGTGACAACTGGTACGATTAGATTTGTGTCAGGGGGATACGCGGACTAATCTGAAATAACCCTGGTAGTGCGTTATTTGGTTAGAATAGGGCTCCTCTAATACGTAAAACAATTGGAGAATTAAATCTTACGGGCGTACCTAGGATTATTTCTCAATTAGAGCAGTGATTAACGGTCGTACCTTAATCACCGACACAGTAAGGAGGGGTTGGCTGTCATCGCTTGCTTGGCAGTTATAACCTATTTATTAATAAATAATTGAAATTGCTTGTGCATCGATGATCAATTAGGTGAACCATTGCTGAAGTTATTTCTTGGTTAGATCTTTAATTATTAGTACCTTGATTTTAGCGAATTGCCATTTGATTTTTAGTTGCCTATTTTATTTTATTCTTAATTGTTTTCTTGTTTTAATTGTTTTAGACCTTTAATTATTGTTACTCTAAATTTAGTGAATTGTCATTTAATTTCTAGTTAGTTATTTATTTTTATTTTCTTATTTGAATTTTTTTGATTGTCATCGTTCCTACAAAATCACCCCCTGTGTTACTTTGGATTTCTTAAGAGACAAATATACCCAATTCCTGAGGATACGACCCTACTTGCCCTGTCTACAAATTCATAATTATTTGTGAAAAAATCATCCCATTTGGGTATATCGGATTAAGCAAACCGTTCGGGAACAGTGTGAATCAAGTAACCCATTGCACACCTAGAGTCCCTGCTCCAGTATTTGGAATTGGGTTTTGGTTATTTTAACTGGTAATTAGGTTTATTTTATTATTGCACAGGCCTCGACAACCTGTCAATTTTTGGCGCCGTTGCCGGGGATTGGCGTTATTATTTGTTTCTTTTTAAATTCATTTTTGTTCTAACTTTCTGGTGCTTTTCAAGTGTATGCCTCGTTCTTCTCGTACAGGTGAATTAATTTTCGACCCTGAGGTAGAGAAGACTGTGCGTAGGACAAGAAAAGAGACCAGATAGCTCAGAGAGGAGCACTCCAGTGCTGTATCTCAGAGACCTGAGTCAGAAGTTGAACTAACAGATTTGTTTGGTGACATTTCGAGTGACTCTGACCAGGAGCAAGTCACCATGGCTAATGCACGAACATTAAGGGAATTGGTTGCTTCTGATTTAACCCAACAACCTTTATGCATTACTTTTCCAAGTTTAAATGATAACATCCCATTTGAATTAAAATCTAGTCTAATTCATCTTTTACCATATTTTCGTGGTTTGTCAGGTGAAGAGTCGTATAAGCATTTGCAGGAGTTTGACATCGTGTGCAACAGTATGAAACCCCCGGGAATCACAGAAGAGCAAATAAAAATGAGAGCATTCCCTTTCTCCTTGAAGGACTTTGCAAAGGACTGGTTGTACTACTTACCACCAGGTAGTATCACTACGTGGGACCAATTGAAGAAAAAGTTCTTAGACAAGTACTTTCCTGCGTCTCGAGTTGCAAGTCTAAAAAAAGAGATCTGTGGTATCAAGCAGTACCCAGGGGAGTCACTGTACGACTACTGGGAGCGATTCAAGAAGTTGTGTATCAAGTGCCCCCAGCACCAAATAAGTGAGCAGTTGCTCATACAGTATTTTTACGAGGAGTTCCTTTTCAGAGACAGGAGCATCATTGATGCTGCGAGTGGAGGGGCACTGGTGAACAAAACCCCTCGGGTAGCATGGGAGCTAATTGAGGGAATGGCCAAGAATTCACAACAGTTCGGTACGAGGGAGGATGTCCCGATATGCAAGGTAAATAAGGTAGACACATCTTCTATCCAGCAGCAGTTGACGGAGTTAATCTCGTTTATTAGGCAACTGGCTGTAGGAAATGCATCTCAGGCCAAGGTGTGTGGAATTTGCACTACGATAGGCCATTCTACAAATATGTGCCCGATGATTCAGAAAGAAAGTGCAGAACAAGTGAACATGGCTGGTCACGCGCCCGCGCCAAGAATGCCCTATGACCCGTACTCAAATACATGTAATCTGAGTTGGAGAGATCACCCTAACTTCAGTTATGGAGGCAATAGGCAGCCCAATTTTGCACCTAATAGACCACAAGGGCATCACCAGCAGTATCAACCCCGCCCACCACCATCTCCGCCACTAAGTTCTAGTCCATCTTTGGAGGAGATGATGAAGCAATTAATTGCTAATCAACAAAAAACAGATTCTGACCTACAAAGTATGAGAAATCAACTGGGCCAGATACCAGTAATGCAAAATCAGCTAAATTAGATGGCAGTGGCAATCAACCGCCTGGAATCCCAAGTTTTTGGAAAATTGCCTTCTCAACCTGAATTGAACCTGAAGAATGTAAGTGCAATGACCTTAAGGAGTGGGAAGGAAATTCAGGAGTCCGAACTCACGATTTTCAAGGATAAAAATGAGGAAAGGATCGATAATGAGTTTGAGAAGGAGGACAGCAATGGCACAAATCAAAAGGTACTCTCTGATCCAGTCATTATAGTTAGAACTAACCCGCCTCCCTTTCCTAGCAGGTTGGAGAAACCGAGAAAGCAGGATAAGGAGAAGGAGATCCTGGAGGTGTTTCGCAAGGTAGAAATCAATATTCCCTTATTAGATGCCATCAAGCAAGTGTCGAAATATGCAAAATTTCTGACGGACCTATGTGTCAACCGAAGGCAGCTAAGGGGAGACGAAAGGATCATTGTGGAGGAAAATGTGTCAGCAGTTTTCCAAAGGAAGCTACCACCAAAGTGTGGGGATCCAAGTAGGTTTACTGTCCCATGTAAGATAGGTAATACTTTGATTAGGAATACCCTGCTGGACTTAGGAACATCGATCAATGTTATTTTTGATTTTGACGATCACAAATCAATTTGAAATGTTTATCTAATTTTCTTCAAATATAAGTGTTTTGCTTTTTAGAGAATCAGGTACAAAGGTGTCAAGGAAAGAAAATCAACCAAAAGAAGAAGCAAAAACAGGGCACTCATGTCCGACGTCCGAAAGGAAGCTGTCGGACGTCCGAAAGGATGAAGAACATCAAGAAGGAAACTCTGTCTGACGCTCATGAGGAAGCATCGGACGTCCGGGAGGATCGGACGCACATCGATCGCGTCGGACGTCCGAAAAATTTCGCAAAGTTTTGATGACCCTCTGATTCTGAACCAGGGAGTGACTTTTGCACACTTTGTTTACAAGATCTCAAGAGATATTTTAGCTAGAAAATAGTTTCCTAAGCAAGATTTGTTCTCCAAGTAGTGTGAAGTTCTTGTAAGCTCTTCTCTTGTGTTTGAAATTTTCAATAGTGTAGCTTTGTTGAGGGTGTGACGACCCCACCTCTCCCTAAGGCGTACCAAAGGGTTCGGCGGACCGCCTGCCCAGCTCTCGCCAGGACTCACTCACTATCTCAATCGAATCATATATACACAACCATGCACCATAAATAATATTCACGATTCAAACTTATAATTTACATTGATAGGAATCAGGTACAAAGTCTTAATACACCAACTAGTACAAAACGTATACAATCCAAGTACAACATGTTTCGTTCGAGGAATAGCGCGAGTACAAGACCAAAAAGTCAAAAGTCAAAACAAAAGGCTACACTAGTCTTTTACAAGTCTCTCGCGTCACCCGTACCCCTGTAAGGAAAACAAACTAACGGGGTGAGCCAAAGCTCAGTGAAGTTTCCAAATATCAAATTGGTCAGCAACCAAGTTATAGCAAAATAAAAGTGAAATGGCGAGCAAACAAGTCAAATCAAGGAAATAGTACTTCAGCTAGTCAAGTAGTATTAGATGCACATTCACATATAAGGATACGGTATTCATGTTACGGCTCCATTCCAGCTTGGTCAAGTGGTAGTTGACACTCCGTCAACTTTCAAGTAATTCCAAGTCCAAATAAACTCCGCTACACGCCAATTTCCGTCCACCGATCAACCCCCTATTCCGGGCCCGCACGCCATACAAAACATGGGTGGTAATACTCGAGTATACCGTTAGTCGAGGAGATAACACTCCACTCGACATTACAAGTGACCAAGGGTTTGTTATCTAATCGACCAGGCCCTTGCCGGCTCGACTCGATTAACTCGCCACAGGGTTTCTGGAATTCCAGGCAAGATATAATTCAAGTACATGTACAACAAGTCAAGTATGATCAGTAGCAAGAACAGGTCATATTAGGGCAAGTGCGATAAAGTACACTCTTGCCCTTTCATTCATTGTCATGTAATCACGCAAGTCAAGTAGGAAACACACACATCAAGTACAATCGGATATTTGGAAGCACTCACCACAATAGTGCTTCTAGTTTTCGCGTCGAGGTGGTACTCCGGGTTGGGAGTCCAAATCTGCGATAAAACTTTACTTGAGAACTTTGAAATCAACCAAGGTTCGAAAGTTAAGCGTTTCGTTCAATAAAAATCAAGAAATTGAAATTCACTGGAGAAGAGTCGTGAAATAATTGCTCGCTCTTCAAACTGAAAAATTTGATAACATTTTTGCTTGAAGATGACTCTTGAGTCAAAAGTGCAAGTAAAACGGTTTCGTAGTGATTCATATCGTTTTCCTAAGGGTACAAGTTCGGCCAAGTCCTAACATATAACCCTTGATAAACAAATGACAAAGGTCCTCGATAGTTCAAGGTATAATCACTTAACCTTCACTCAAGTCGCAAAGATAGTTTTCTAGACTTCGAGTAAAAATTCGGGCAGCATGCCCTTTGTGTTTACCTAATTTCCAGCCATTTAGGCTTCATTATTTTTCTTCAACAACCACCCAACATTACACATAAAACAATTCAAGCCAAGAGCCATTCCATAGGCTCACAATATCATAATAACAAGAATCGTATTAAGTACAAGTGCAGAAACGCAATTTAGTTCAAGACAGATTTGACGTACAAATGCGGTAATACCATACCCGAGGCTACGCTTATCGGATTAAAACGAAACCTACGCCGTTTCGAAGCTAAGACACAGAGCTACAACATTCATGAAGGTCACGTAGTCCAGTTTCTAATGTAACTTAGTCAAATTCTCGAATTACTAAACCAGAAACCAATTCGTCGGTTGTTTAAACGCAGAACACTGTAATGAACCTAACTCAGTGTACACAAGTCCGAATCAGGTGTTCTTAGAGGCATTTTAAAGCTACTTCATAGAACCACAACTTTCATGTTTTGGTCCAGAGCTAAATCAAAATGGATCCTGGTCAAAAATCATGATAAACTGGACTCAACTGCTGAAACGGACTGCTGGGAAATACTTAGAACAGTAAGGGTATTTTGGACTTTTCACGCCCTACGTTGCTCCGATTGAGCTGAAATTTTATAGGCACCTATAAAACACCATTCTCTACAACTTTCCTTCTTTGACCAAAGGCCAATTCGGCCTCTAACATACAGATACAATTTCGGACAGAATGCTTGGGAAATTTTCCAGAAATCTGGAATTTTTAGCTCTAAGTGTAATTTCCTCAAATTTCTGGTTCTAATCACCACTAAACAACCTTATATAACTTTAATTGCAACATTCATGCATCATACATCAACTTGAGCAGAAAATCAGAAACCCTAGTTCATCAAAGAAATTGGGGAAAACTACTACACATGCTAGCATCCATGAATCTACCACCAATCAAGCTACTAAGCTTACTTTAACCATGATTGAAAGAGAAAGTTAGAGAGATATCATCCTCTTACCTTGATTTGAGTTCTCCAAGTATAGCCCCAAGCTTTCTCTTCCCAAACTTTCACCACCAATCACTAGATAATCACTCAAAAGTAGGTTTAATCGGTTTACTTTGTTTATTTTCTCACTAAGTTGTTGGATTTGAAGGTGAAATGAAGAAATCTTCCTTGGTGTTTTCTCCAAGCTCCTCTCGGCCAGCACCAGCAGAAATGAGGAAGAATTGGCTAAGTTTGGAAGATAAATGGATGGAGTTAGTCTTGGGTTAAGAAGCCATGAGGTGGTGACACTTGTCACCACCACCACCCTTTCTTTTTCTCTTTCTTTCTTGCCTTTCTTAGCCACCAATTTTCGGTCAATATGCTGCCAAGAGAGAAGATATTATGTGCAAAAGTCAACAACTTGTTGGGTAAGAAAAAAAAATGGTGGTCAAGCGGTGCGTTCAATCGGTAATGCGCGGGACCCGCCGGTTCGCGCCGTTTTTCTTAAAAACTCACGTACTAGGGTTTTTACCTCCCATTCACTAACCTTATATCATTGCTACTACTCACATATTGTTTCTCACTTAAGAGTCACTTTTAATCATCAAATTGATCCTTGGCCAGTACCGAAAATTCATCCGGCGGAAAAATCGCAAAAACCCTAATTTTGCTCAAAACTTGAAACTAAAGCGTAAAACCTTATTTTCTAGGTTTATTTACACTTAGTGTGAAATAATGAGGTAGGGGCCTTAGTAAATAATAATTTTCAAATAAAAGGCATTTTTGAGGAAAAAAATGTAGGAAATTTGCGGGTCCTCACAGAGGGTTATCTGAGTGATAGTAAAACTTCTTAGTTTGACTAAGTGAGGCTTGGGGCAAGGAGGAAGTGATCCCTCTATTGTACATTGAGTTGATTATTTTTCATCAAAGAGAAGGTACTCATCTTTGTGTTTGGTCTTCAAGTTTGAGGAAAGTTTGGTAGACAATCGGTTTGATACTCCATCTTATTCTTTTTGTTTAATAAAATTCTCATTGCTTATATACACTCTTATTTCTGATCAACATTGTTCTCTTCTTTAAATTTACTTGGCTGATCACTACTAGACAAGAAGGTAAATTTTTATTAAAGAAAAAGTGCATAAACTCAATAAAGTATTTTTGATCAACCTAATTCACCCCCCTCTTAGGTTGTCTTTGGGCTTTATAATCAACGTAATGGCTAAATTTATGTATACTTTTCTGAACCTCGGTCCATTAAAAGAAACCGAAATAATAATTCAATTAATTGACCGAACAAATGCATACCCTGATGGGTTGGTCGAGGATGTGCTGGTTAAAGTAAATGAATTGATATTCCCGACTGACTTTTATGTACTTGACATGGATGATGATCATTCTCCTGACCCCTCACCTTTGCTACTAGGTAGACCTTTTTTTAGCATATCACAGACAAAAATTGACGTTAATAAGGGTACATTGTCCATAAAATTTGATGGAAAACTAGTCCACTTTAATATTTTTGATACAATGGAATATCCTGTTAACTCTCACCCTGTGTTTGCTATTCATGCTATTAATCCCTCTGTGTAAGAATTTTCTGAGTTTGCTTGTAGGGACAAATTCAAATTTACTGAGAACAAGTATAAGAGGATGAAAGTACTGTATGAGGTGAAAAGAAGTAGGAAATTAAGAAAAAAAGGCTGCACTCAAAGGCTATTTGGATCCTGGAGGAGGGCCACCGATTTTCAAAAAAATTGAGTTACACCCAGATTGAAGAGTGGTGTTCAATGTCTAACCAAAGACATTAAAGAAAAGCGCTCATTGGGAGGCAACCCAATTTCTTTTAATTGTTTATTCGATTTTATTTATTAATTTAAATATGTTTCCCTTGAATTTGACTAACTTTTGGCTTCAATTTTCACTTTTGATGATTTGTAGGTGTCTCTCCGACTTGACGCGCCCGCGTCAAGTCGTATGGAGATCTCACGGTCAAAAGGGTTCTTACCTACATGACGCGCCCGCGTCATGTCGTAAGGAGAGCTCATGTTCAGAAGGGTTCTTGCCCTTTTGACGCGCCCGCGTCATGTCGAATGGAAAGCTCATGGTCAGAAGGGTTCTTGCCCTTTTGATGTGCCCATGTCACGTTCGCGGGAAAGGTAAGTATTCAAAAAAAAATTTTTAAATGTAAAAAAAAATTATATTTTTAATGAAAAAAGGCAAAAACAAAAAACAAAACAGAAAAAAAATTATTTTTTTTAACCGTAGCTAGGTTTCTAAAATTTCAAAAAAAAAAGGAAATCCAATTTCTTTTTCTTTTCCTCCTTTTTTCTTTCTTTTCTTTCTTCCTCTTTTCTTCCTTTCTTTTCCGCTGTTTCTTCCTCTCATTCGATTGAACCCTTTTGCCGCCGCCGTCTCCACCCTTCGTCGCCAGGGCGCGCCGCTCCACCGTTGCCCACGGCCGCGCGCCTCTAGCTTGGTCACCACCAGCTCGCATGCACCACCACAGAGCTCCGCCAGCCCCATCTCCTTCTCTCTCCTCGCGCTGTCACCAGCAACGACTGCCACCAGATCGCGCCACTATTACCGCTGCGAACAACGCTGCCTCTCCATCCAAACTCCGTCGCCACCACCTCGCTTGACCAGCGTCGCGCCGCAAGCCACTCCACCTTGCGCGCCGCCTCTCCTTCTCCCTCCAAATTTCTCTCTCTGCCCATCTCACTCCAGCTCACCTCCACCGAACGCCGCCCGTTCCAGCTCTCTCCCCTCTCTGCCCGCCTAGCTCACACGCCAACAGCCCAAGCAGCAGCAGTCTTTCCCACACCCCAGCAGTCGCACTCCGTCGACCGCGATCAGTTGCCACAACCCAGTAGCCTGAGCTCTGCACCAGTGACTCTACCCTCTCTCGCGTGCCTCTCACCACCAGGCCGCCGCCGCGCCAGCCACTACCACTCCAGTTCTTTGTTTGGCGGCCAGTAGAGGTATTTCAACCTCGATCTCAAATTTTCGGTGTTGATTGGTATCGTTTAGCGGTTGTGTTATTTTACTCCAGATTTGTTCATTCTCTATTGTTGCCTACCTAATTGAAAGCGCGGAGATGGTGCCTATGTTACTACTGTCTATATTCTGACTTGCTATTTCGGGTCGGCCAAATTCTTGGGAATATTTATTGCATTTTTTTTAGTGGATTTGAGTTCAATTGTTTTGGGTTGTTGGGTGTTTGACAGTTACCTTGCTCTTAGCCTCTTCGATTAGTATATTCGTTGAAATTGGTTGTGCTCTAGCACAGTGCGAAGGTCATTTGCTGACCTTTTGGGTACTATTGTTGAGTTTTTGGGTGCTATTATTGGAGTATTTTCCCTTGAATGTGTTAGCTCTATTTGATTAGATATCTGATTGACTGCCACGGGCTTGTTACTGCATTGCTATTACTGAATTCCTAAACTGCTATTGCTGGAATTGCCGATTTTGAGTTGAGATATTCACTGTCCAATTGGAGACTTTGTTGAGATTTTGGGTGGACAGAGTTTTGCATTTGCTGGTTGAATTGAGTTGAGATGTCCCAGAACTTGATCGCATACTTCCATCACATCGGTTTCACTCCACCGTTCCCTCCTATCCCTTAGCCATTTGACAGGGAAGTTTCGTTATCCTCTTCGCTTTACTTGCTTTCTACTCTCCATTGGGGACAATGTCGGATTTAGGTGTGGGGAGGATTGGACAGCTGTGATGCTAGCATTTCGATTTTTTAGTTTTAGATGTTTTTTCTTTATTTTTAGTTTGTTATTTGTCTATCTTTCGTTTATTTTCTTTCTTTTTAGTGATCAGCTCCCATATGAATGCCGAAATTTGATGTTGGATTGTTGACTCTATTTCTACTCTTGCCAAGTTTTAAAAATAAGAATGTATCAAGTTAATGTAGTTGAGTCCAAGAATATCTCTTTGGTGAATATCGGTGATTGTTATACTCTTATAATTTTTGGTTAACTTTCCTAGGTATAGGGAATGATTGTTGACATTTTCATGTGAATTGGTCCGGTTATTAACCTCAGTTCTCTATGTTTGAAAATGAGGCTAGATGATGTAAATTCTCTTTTGATTTTTGCGTTATTTTGAGTTTTTGTGTTATTTGGCTGTGAATAAGAGTTGACTGTACTCCGCTAGTTTTTACTATCGAGTAACCGGGGATTTTCATCAAAAGTGTCGATTCTCGCGTCAAAAAGTAGTTATTGCTATGAGTACGTGGTCATGTGGCGATAGAAATTGAGTAACCGGGTTCTTTCATCTAACAAATGTCAGAGTCGCGTCAAAAGACTCCAATGACTAGCGACTAAGTCTTTTGTTATTATTGAGAAAAGCAAAAAAAAATTAAAAAATTAAAAAATTAAAAAAAAAAGAGAAAAGTAGAAAAATGTGATAAAACAAAGTGAACGTTGTGTTAGTGCATAATAAAAGTCAGCTTGCCGATTTATGGATTTAATATTGAGATTTTGGTTAATAGTTGGACCATTTGCTGATAAATGTTGTGCGTCATTCCTTTTTCTTAGATTAGTTGACCTGAAATTGGAGGAGTTTGTGGTTGAGAAGCTAACCGGGGTGATGTTTTTTCGGATTCTGATCACTAACGCTTGATATATGATTTTCCTTGGTATCTTTGCAATATGGTAGATAGAGCAATGGTCATTGTCAACTATTGGTATTTACTTATCGTTCTTATGCTTGAAGACAAGTATGGTTTAGGTTTGGGGGGAATTGATAGGTTGCAATTTTATCAGTTATTTTGTTATTAATTTTCCCTATTACATGACCTAATGTGGATTAATTATTAGATTCTACTCACTTTTCATAATTTACATTTATTTCAGGGAGTAGATCGAAAATACCATAATCAATGCCAATTTGACAGTCATCGGGAAAGAATTCAAATAGAAGACTTGCAGGAGCATTTTTGGAATGAAGAGACGCAAGCCCTTTTTGGTCATTTGGCCGAAGTCTTCTTTTCCCGGGGAGCCGCCGCACAAAGGAGGGTTTTTAGATAGGAAGTAGATTGAGAAGCAGGGGATTTTTATCTCCTTGAACTTAGCTTCACTTTGACTTTTCCTTTTTAGTTTTTTGGGGTAGTGGAATGCTCCTACGGATGTCAGGAGACAAATTGGGAGAAGTGTAGCTTTCCTTCCTTTTAACCTTTTAGCAGTTTCTTTTTCTTTCGGCACATGAGCAGACAAGTGAAGACATTAAACCATCTTCCCAATTTTGTATGGATTTTTTGCATCAAATATGAACTAATCCCTTCACTCTAGTCAAGGAATAACGGAGAATTTGGCATGTAAGAACCCCGAAAATAGATATATAAGCCAGTGCATAGTTCATTTGCATTTCTTTTATTCTTTAATAATTTCTAGCATTACTTTTACTTGTTCGCAATTAAGTACGTAAAAATAGGTTTATGTGAAAAATAACATAAATTTTCCTACCTTATGAAATTTCTTGGTTTTGTTAGACTAAATTAATATCTTTAGGGTTAGATTAATTTTTCGCCTTAACATAATATGTTAGAATACTTAAATTCCTTTATGCTAAATTAATGATACTTGAGTCGATAGCCTTACTATCTTAAAATAAATTATTTAAATTCCAATGATTAATTCCAATTAGTTGCTAATGTTAAATGTTAATAAGAATTTCCGCGTTAAGATAAAAACCAATGAATTTTAGATAATATGATACTAATATACTAAACATACTTAAGGCGTAAAAATTTCGATAAAGATACCCTTATCTTTCTTTGTTTTCACAATAAGTGCGTAAAAATAATTTTTATGTGCAAATTGACACCCTTGGATTAAATTATTATTTCACTTGACTTTATATCACTAAACCAATAAATTTCGAGTTAGACTAACTCTATTTCTTGAGAAATAATAATTAGAAATTCTAATAACTAAATTAATCACTAAATAATGTAGGAATTACTAGGAACCTTAATATTAAAGTTTAATCGATAATTATTCGATAAAAAATGGTTTAGGTATACTAGTGTATAATTAGGCGTTCAAATCACACTTGGGGATAATTTTTAGAATTAAGTTAGAATTGAGAAATTAAGTTGAGGTTAGGGAGCAAAGTGAAAAGACTAAAATGCCCTTACATTTCCATGCAAACCAAACAAATCCTCTGACCGCAAATTCCAATCACCGCAACTATTGGCCAATCACATTTTATCCAATTCGATACGCAACCGATTCGCACACACGCAACCTCTGCTCCTAATATCGCGGCACCTTATACCATTCGCTCTATTTCACATCTCAAACCACAAATTCACTTCCTCTGCACAAACTCATCGAAAACCATTTCCTTTCCTTCTTAATACCGAGACACCGCCTCTTCACTATCTCATTTCCTCTGCACAATTTCACCGCAGCCATCACACTCCCTCTCCACAATCATCACCTCATCTCTTCCACTGCCATAGACCGAGAGTATACGAGAGGGAGAGAGTTACCTGGTGAGCTGCATCCGAGAGCAAGTGAGGAGGGAACGTGAGCTGCAGGAATTTTCTGGTTCTGCCGTAAGCTGGAGTGAAACCAGGGAGAAATTTTCGGTGAAGCTTCACCATTCTGAACCTCCATCTCCACCAACTCCAACCAACCGAACTCAAATCCACCAGCTGCAACCAATTCTCAACCGCAAATCAGGAACCAGGACAACCGACCTACACTTGAAACCGAGAACAAGGAAAGAAAATTCTGGAATTTTCGTGTGTGAGCCTAGCTTATATCTGAGGTAATTTCTGGACTTATTAGGTTGATTACTAGTATAGGAAGCTATATCAGAGCTTGCATGTATGGATTGCTCAGTCGGTTGTTGAAATCGAGCCTTTAGAAAAATTTCTGTTTTGATGAAATGTTGCTGCCGAGAAACTGAAGTGATAATGCAGCTCCATTTTTATTTTTCCGTGGCAATCTGAACACCTAAGTGTCATTAGCTGAGTGGAAACTTGAAGATTAAGACCATGCATGTTGATTTGTGCATGCGGATGATGTTGATAAAGCAGACAAAAATTCTGTTTTGGCAAGAGGTTTCTGCCGAGGAGCTGGCTTGGAATTGTAGCTTCATTTCTAATTTCCTGCTATAATCTGAGCTCGATTAAGTGTTTAACCAATTAATAACAAGAAGTTTAAGTCATCTAAGAACTTGCATGTGGAGGTTAGGCATCCGGATGAGATTTTAAAGAAAAGAATTTCTGTTATGTGCTAGTAGGGAAACTGCCCAGAGTTTAGCTTGATTATTGCAGCTTGATTTGGTTCAATTTTGTTGTTTGAGCTTATAACCATAATTAGATAGTTAATCACAAGTTAATTAGGCTCTGCATGTAGCTAATTAGTTAGTTTAAAACCAGAAAAATAAAATCAAAGTGCAATCTGCCCACGCATGTTCATCTGAGCCAAGTTGGAAAATTTTTAGAAAATTTTGATGTTAAAGGCTGTTGTTTGAACTCGATTTCTGAACTGGAAATGTTTATTTTCTAGCTAAGTAATTGCATGAGGAAGTTGAGAGTTTAAAAGCATGTTTAAATCCAGAAAATAAAATGAAACCAGAACGTTCCTTCATGCATGTTCATCCGTGGCTGATGGACAGATTTCTGGATTTTTCTGGATGATTTTAGTTGCTGTGTGAATCTGGTTATGAAGTGGAAATCTTTAATAACTAGCTAAGTGTTTAAATGCTGAATTTGAGTACCTAACACCATGTTTAAACCAAGGGAAAATTTGATCTAAAGTATATTAGTTGCTGGAATTTCTTATGTGATAGTCAAAGGTTGGGTTGGAATCTCAGCTTGGTTTTTAAATTTTTCCTTGAAACATGATGGATGGAAATGCCTGGAATATGTTGTTTTGGAGTTCTATAAGAAATGTATGGATGGTTGAATAAAAACATTTTGGTGTTAAAAGAGAAAAAGGAGTTTTCACAAGTGAAAAATGAAATTTCAGATTTTCGAATGTCCCTGACCAGTCTCAGTGAAATGTTTATATCTTGGTGTAGGAAAATCCGTTTAAGGTGCCGTCAGTGGCATTTGAAACTAGAATCATAGGCCTTTGTTCTGTAGAAATTTCATATTTTTCCTCCATGTGTACTGCTGTCTGTGAATCCTCAAAGTAGACTGTTTTGTATGAATGTCCTGTTTCTTCGTGAAATTGAATTTAGATTTGGATCGAGCTTTTAGCTTACTTGTGGTTTAAATTCTTGATTGAATTGTGGTTGGAAGTGATTGATGTTGTCAAGGGCTAATGATTGATGAAGCCCTTGGCCATTTGAATGATTTTACAAGTATTACTGGGTGATGAAATTTAATTGCTGGAATTTCTTGGAGGCCTTACCTTCATTTTTATTTAGTTGAGTTGAGCTGGCTAAAACCAAGTGCTAATGATTGACGAAGCCTTGGTCATTCATTTTATTTTTATCAGAAATGCATCTGTTGAAATCTAGGGCTAATGATTGAAGAAGCCCTAGTGATTTGCTATGTGATTTTGCCATGTCGCTAAATTTGATCCATAATATGATTTCGAAACGGAATCGGAGCTGTGGAAGTCGTTTTGACCTTGCGAACTCGAGTAACTGTGATCAAACTAATCAAAAATATTTTCCAGCTAGTATTAGATTATAAAACTCAATATCTAGTGTTTTGCCTAAATTTTCCAACCCGATAATTTCTTTTAGCTCAAACTAGCCTTGATAGCTATAGTAAATAAATTCTCTAGCTTTTGAAAACCCTAAGTTTTATTTGAATTCCTTTTCTTTCATTAAGTTTTGCACTTGGATAGTTGTCGGTTGGAAAAGTTCCGAAATAAGAATTTTAATAATTTTAGTTAAAAGCATAGAAACTTGCTCGGCAAGAAACTTATTTTAGGTAAAATAGTTTTAGTAATAATTTTGCAAGAACCATAGCTTTAAAGAAATGTTCAAAGTAACTTCCTAACGTGGATTTTAAGAGGTTTGTCGACTTATTTCAAGAAAATAATACTAGTTACCCTTTTATAAGGAAAAGTATCTCAAGGAAAACTATAAGAAACATTTCTTCTACTTTTGTCAAGTTTCAACCTAAAGAGATTCTTGATTTTTTTTTTTCTAAGGGAAAGTAAACTAGTAATATATCAGATATACCTCGATGTGTATAAGCTTAAAAACTGAATAGAAACTTATAGTTTCAAAATTTTGTATTCTAGGTGTCGCGCCCCACTTTTCGGATCGATGAATGTGTGTGTGTGATGTGGTGTGAGATGTGAGTGTGTAGTGTGTGTGTGAACGTGTGCAAAATGAAAAATAAAGGCCATGGGACTCAGAATGCGACGATTTGGCCAAGTGAAGTTCAAAAGGGTTTTTTGTATCAAAAATGGAGTCGCCACTTGGTATAGAGTTAAGGTGTACCAAGTCACCCAAAAATGATTTTTGTTTTTGAATAAAAAAAGTAAATAAACCCTTTTTGAGAACTTTTGGGTCTGCGTAACCAAAAGAGGGATCGGGGGTCACATTTGACGAAGGGGAAGGCAAGGATAAAAAATCCAAGGCACCCCTTCGACCTAGCCAAGGCTAGTTGCGTGACTTAAACCAATTTTTCCTAATTTTTCTACCCAATGTATGTATCGCGTATTGGATATGTCTATATGAATGCAAAAACCTAGACCTAGGGGGACATGGGGGAAATTTCTCTTCAAAGGTTGAGTGGTGCCAATCACATTAATTGTGAAGCCCAACAATGATCCTTTTGGAGAGGTCACACCTAAACCTAAATGATGTGAAAAATGAGTGAATGAATGCATGCCATGAAAAATGTGAGTTTGTGTGAAAAAGTAATAAAAACAATAGTGGTAGTGGAAGTGTGCAAAGAAAATGTCCTTGAATGTAGAAATATACTCTAGGTGCCAGTGGGCAAAATGCATATATGCAATCAAAAGAGTGTGAAAGTGTTGGGGTGCAAATGAAAAAAGTGCTCGTGTGCAAGTGAATATAAATATGGCATAGATAGTAGTGTGCAAATGGGTGCAATTTGTGAGGTAGAAAAATAAATAAGTGATAGGAGAGGTGTGTGAACATAGCATGTGAAGTGAGAAAATCATAAGTAGTGAAAAATGTAGATGAAAGAGTGAAATGATAAGATGAGATGCATGAACCTATAGGAGTGCATCAAGTCGGGTACGGGAGACCTAAGTCGTGACTCAATTTACCCTTTTATAGAGAGGATACAAGCGTGCTAAGGCTTAGAAAAAGCCACACTCGTCTATATCCCATATTTAAGGGGACTCTTCAGGCAAATGTACCCTAACTAGCATGAGATGCAAGACCTAAAGTGAGGGGAAAGGGCAATCGAGGAGCATGCCAGATGATAAAACTAAGGAAAAATGCATGATATGTAGTGAACAGGCAAATAATGCATTAGTGAAAAACAAAGGAAAAATTCTATTGGGTCTAGCGTTGGACTAGCCCTTTCTATGAATTCCTAATGAAATAATGAACCACAACTAGCATTGGACTAGTGTGGTGACGTTCGTCCATCACATTCATTCATGCTATAGAAAGCGAGTAGACATGCCAAACACTTATAAACACATAGCACATAACATTTAGCATGCTCGACTAGATGCAAGGCCCTAACAAAGCAAATTAACACGTAGTAACTAAGCATGCAAGACACATAAGACAATTAAAGCCCTAACTATTACATTTGCTAGCTAGGCACATGACTTCGGTAGGTCTTCATTGAATGCTCCTCCAAGCCCTATCTATTACATTAGGGAGACCCTACTACAATCTAAAGGGGGGGAAAAGAATAAAATAATTAAATCCCTAACTATTACAAGCCAAGAGGTGTACACATACCCCATAATGAATAACTTAAATAAAAAGCAAAAGTAAGTAGAAAAAATGAAAAGAATTAAAGAAAGGCAAAGAAAGCAAAGTAGACATGCATATTCACATAACACGTAGGAGCACGTAGGAAAAAATAAACTCAAGAATATAGAAGTTACCTCCCTTGCAACGGAAATCGAGTAAATGAGATATTATCTTCAAAACAATAAAAAGGTCAAGGTACCAATTTATTTGGCAAATAATCACAAAGGATAAAAATAAGCATGAATTTGAATCAATTAAATCATGTCGACAATTCACATTTAAGAAGTCAAGAGAAGAAAGGACCTGATTGCAAAGATTGATAAAATTTAGAGGTCAAAATTAAAGAAAAATAAAGTTCAGGGACCTATTTGCAATTAATTTAAGGATCCAATTGAAAGAAGTTGAAAATATCCAGGGCCACAGCACAGTTAAGGAGAAATTCAGGGACTGATTTGCAAAATTATTTTCTGGTTTCTTAATGGACCAAACCATTGGGCCATTCCCTTTATTTGTTTGGGCCAAAGCCTCCCTAGCCCAACAGAAATCCAAGCAAAACAAATGGGCTAGTCTAAAATTCTGATCCCAAGAACGATCCAATTAAATTAATCACAAACCCAATTCTAAAACCCAACCAAAGGTGTTGGGCTCTATCTTCCTAAACCCAAGTCAGAAACCCAACAAAATAAACCAAATCCACTTCCTTGAGCCCAAACAAAATAACCCCTTAATCCAAAACACTTATTTCACTAAACTCAACAAGATAAACAAATCCACAAAATTATTAACCCACAATTATAATCTAACATCAAGAATTAATGTATCCAAAGGACTATTTAAACATTAAAAGATGATTACAATCTAAAAGAGTGAAATGAATTCAACTTTTCGATTCTTTGGGCTATGTCAGAATAAGAGGGAAACTTGAGAGGTTCAATCACAACAAAATAAGGACCCAATGGAAACAATTAAAGAAGTTAAAGGGGCCAATTTGATGGATTTGTCAATTGTTTGGGCCATAGTGGATCAAGGGGAAACCTGGGGGTTAAACTGTAATTTTATGAAGAATTTCATGCAACCTTCGAATGCAATCCGCGGTTCCTGGGTTTCTGAATGCCAAATCTTTTGTTCAAACACAACTCATGACTGAACCATCTGAACTTGAACCAAAGTGAAAAAAACGAGCACCAAAATTCTTTTCATTCTTTTAACCTTGTTTAAATAAGAAAATTCAGAAAAAACAGATCATGTAAATTCTGGCAAATTGCTGCAACAAGCACGGAAGCTTCCTCCTACTTTTGACCAATTTTAGCTTTATAAAACTCAATGGTAATTTGCTCATAGGGAGAGGGAAGTGAGGGCGAGAATCCAAACTATCGGGAGACTATAGAAGACAGCAAATGAGCAACATAAAAACAAACGAATTTCCGCCCCATGCATTTGGAGGAATGAAAATCAACATGATAAAATGTTCATCGACCCAACTAACAAACACCCACTGGCTAGAGTCTCCTCCGTATGTATACATATAAACGCTGAAAATCTCTTCACTTTGGTTCAAGATTTTGGTTTAGGCATTTTAGCAAACAAAAAATAGGCATTAAAATCCTATCAGATTTTTGCTCAAATTGAGGCATAACTAACCCAGAAATTTGTCAGAAAACAAAACAGAATATCCCAACCAATCCATAAAGCATGCTCGGTCAAAATTGTGGACAATCCACAAAGAAATTCAAGAAATGAACTTGAACAGGGAAATGAATTTCAAAGAAAAAGGATCTCTTACCGCATATATTTTCTTGGCGAAAATTTGCCGGTGGCGGTGGACTCCGAAGAGGTGGGGTGGCGGCTCCTCGCCAGTACAGCAGCTTCGGCTGCTCTGTTTTTCGCAGCCTCTGTTTCTCTTTCGCTTCCCAGCCGCCTGAAGCTTTTTCCTCTGTTTTGCAGCATTCTAGATCTCTCCATTTTTCCTTCCTCCGTTGTCACTCTCCATGTCCTCTCCTTCGGCTGCTGTTTTCAGTCGAAGCATAACTCCCTTTCACCCCCTCTCCTTTTGCCGAAGACCCCCTTTTCCATTTGCTCTACCTTTCTCAGCCGTAAGACCCGCAAGACTTCCCCTCTGATTTTTCCTTCGGTTGCCCTTTCTATCTCTCTCATTTTTGCTCCGTTCGCTGCCGCTATTGCCTTCCCTCTCTGCTTTTCTTTTCGCTCTTCCTTAGCCGACTGACTCTGATTTCCTCATCCTCCTTTTTTCCGTTTTTGGACCCAAACCTCCCTCGGCCTTTTTCTTTTTCTTGCCCGATAGCTTTTCCTTCCTCCTCCTTATTGCGCCGCCCCCCCTCCAGATTTTTCAATTTCCCGCAGATGTTTTCCTCTTGCTCCTCCTTGCTCTGTTTTTTCCCCCCAAGCCGTTTCCTTTTGTTTTTTCCTTCTTTTTGCCCCCATTCTCAAACCTCCCTTCTAAGCTAAACAAGTGTCCTCCTAAATGTTGTGTTGTCAATTAAACAAAAGGGACACTTGTCCCATGATTGTTTTGTACACTTGTTCAACATGCACACACTTCCACCTATTTTTGCCATTTTCATTCTTTTCCTTTTTTTTCATTTTCAAGAAATTCTATGCTAAAAACTTAAAAATAATAATAACACAAAAAACTAAAAAACTAAAAACTAAAGAGTAAAAAAAAAAAAAAAACGAGCACAGACTAAAAAATAATTAGTAAATGAAATTACACCAAAATTTGGTGTCTACAGTTTGCCCCTCTTTGTCTGAGTTTTGAAAAAACTTGAGATAAAGAAGTAGACACCAAATACTTACCTGTGTTATTCGGCTACGAACGATCCGGACGACGGACGCTTCTGAAACGAGGACTGACCTCTTTACCAGATTTTTTTTTGTTTTTTTTTGTTTTTTTTGAAATGAAGACTTTAAGATGGGATTGATCCAAACAGAAAATTTAAAATCGGGATTGACCCGAACAGAAATTTAAAACGGGGATAGACCCGGACAGAAATGTAAAATTGGGATAGACCCACGGGATAGACCCGAACAGAAATTTAAAATTGGGATAGACCCACGGGATAGACCCGGACAGAAATTTAAATGGGATAGACCCAGACAGAAATGTAAAATTGGGATAGACCCACGGGATAGACCCGAACAGAAATTTAAAATTGGGATAGACCCACGGGATAGACCCGGACAGAAATTTAAAATTGGGATAGACCCGGACAGAAATGTAAAATTGGGATAGACCCACGGGATAGACCCGGACAGAAATTTTCATTGACAGGTAGCAAAATTGGTTCTTTTTTATTTTTTTTTTATTTTTCAGATTTTTTGATTTTTGATTTTTGATTTTTTGATCTTTTGATTTTTGATTTTTGATTTTTGATTTTTCAGATCTTTTGAGGAAATCTTTTCAAAATTTGCCCCAGTATGATAAATTGGTCAATGAGACAACATCTGAGCCTGACGGGGTGTGGACGGTCAGCGGGATAAAACCCGGTCCTGCCGAGATAAGCGACCAGCGGGATAAAACCCGGTCCTGCCGAGATTGGCGGCCAGCGGGATAAAACCCGGTCCTGCCGAGATTGGCGGGGTGAAACCCGGTCCCAATTTGCTAAAAAGCGGTCAGCGGGATTATACCCGGTCCTGCCGAGATTGGCGGGATAAAACCCGGTCCCAATTTGATAAAAGCGGTCAGCGGGATTAAACCCGGTCCTGCCGAGATTGGCGGGATAAAACCCGGTCCCAATTGATAAAAAACGGTCAGCGGGATTATACCCGGTCCTGCCGAGATTGGCGGGATGAAACCTGCGAGTCCCAATTTGATAAAAACGGTCAGCGGGATAAACCCGGTCCTGCCGAGGATAGAATAAAACACACGCGTTAGTGAGATAGACTCGATGCTAACGGTGGCAGGATGAAAACACACGCAGTGACGATGCTTGGCAGATGAAAACACGCACGTTAGTGAGATAGACTCGATGCTAACGGCGGTAGGATGAAAACACGCACGTCAGTGAGATAGACTCGATGCTAACGGCGGTAGGATGAAACACACACGTTAGTGAGATGGACTCGATGCTAACGGTGGTTGAAGTAAAACACGCACATTAGTGAGATAGACTCGATGCTAACGGCGGTAGGATGAAAACACGCACGTCAGTGAGATAGGCTCGATGCTAACGGCGGTTGAAGTAAAACACGCACATTAGTGAGATAGATTCGATGCTAACGGCGGTTGAATAAAAAACACGCACATTAGTGAGATAGACTCGATGCTAACGGCGGTAGAATGAAAACACGCACGTCAGTGAGATAGACTCGATGCTAACGGCGGTAGGATGAAACACACACGTTAGTGAGATAGACTCGATGCTAACGGCGGTTTGAATGAAAACACGCACGTTAGTGAGATAGACTCGATGCTAACGGCGGTAGAATGAAAAAAATGCACGCGTTAGTGAGATAGACTCGATGCTAACGGTGATAGAGATGAAAAACAATCCCAACATGACTTTTGTGGAGTTGGCGGCACAAAATCCAAGCCCAACGTGATCTTTGTGAAGTTGGCGGCACAAAATCCAGGCCCAACGTGATAAAGTGATGTTGGCGGCACCAAGTCCAGGCCCAACGTGATAAAGTGAGGTTGGCGGCACTAAATCCAGGCCCAACGTGATTTTGGAATGTTGGCGGCACGAAGTCCAGTCCCAACGGGATTTGGTGAATGGTCAGTGGGATAAGACCCAATCCTGCCATCCAATTGGTCAAGAAATTGGATTTGATCTGTCAAGATACAAGAAATTAAATTTGATTTTCCAAAAATTTGAACTTGATTTTTGATTTTTGACTTTTGAATTCTTCTGATTTTTCGAGAGAATCTTTTTCAAAAATAATTTGCCCCAAGTGTAGGGCCCTTTTCCCTTCTTTCTTCTCTTTCTTCGGCATCGGCCTTCCACATCACCATATGTTCTTTCGTCGATGTCAAATATGAATACCTGCACAGGGGGCTTACATGCACTCAAATTTTCATGAAAAGGGCAGCGTGATTGATTTGAAAAATACATTATTTGATTCTTGGACGAAATCCTCAATTGGACTACACAAATATTTGCCCCTGTGTGGGCTTGCTTTCACAAAATCTTATAAACAAAATTTTGCCCCAGTATGGGCCATTTAATTGCAAAAACTGTTTGGATGACTCTCCAATTATTTGAACAAAGTAAGCAATTTGCTTTTCTTAACATATCATGTGAAGAAAATTGAATGTCTTGCTTAAACTCATATAGCACATTTCATGATGAATTTCTCAAAATAATGCCAAATTACGAAAGATTTCTTCCCCACTTTAGCATCAATGCTTTGGGTGATAGGTCACTATTTCTGGTTGGTTCATCTTTCAGGACCAATCAAGTGACTTTATTTTTGAAATGGCTAAGGAAATGGGAGATAAGAATCTGTCTCATTTTTGTGCCCCAGTTGTATGTAATCCATTCAATGTCACATCTTAGTGAAAGCAAAGAGTTTGTTACCCTTATTTTCAAGAAAACTTAGTCAACATACAAGCTTTCTAGGCTTGTAACGTATGGACAGAAGTGATAGCTAAACATGTGGAAACGGGTTATGCCCTTATGATCACAAATGATTTGATGAATTTCTTACGAGCATAATCGTCACTTTGAATTGTCATGAAGGAATAAGTCAACGATGGACTTTATTAGCTTGTAATTTGGCTTGAAAACGATAGTTAAAAGAAATAATTTTCAAGGACATTACACCACAGATCGCATTTTTCAACATTGCCTTCATCTGGACTCCAGATTCTTGGACTTTGTTTGACTTTTTATCATCACCCAACAGGGTCTTTCAGCATCAAATCTTTTTGCATCTCTCTTTTGCATTCATTTCGCTCGTTTTTCTTTTCTTTTTCCCTCTTTTCAGAAATACCTTCTCGGGGTTTCATATGAAGAGCAGTGTCAACCTCACGCCAAATCAATTCAGAAATACAGCTAAAATTTTCGACATCAGAAATTTTCTTAACAGGGCCATTGCTAAGAACAGAAGTCAGGGCTTTCGGCTTTTGTAATGGGGTCAGGTGGGGTGCTTAGAAAAGTTAAGGCTTGAAAACGGATTTCAAAGTGGTTTGAAAAATCCGAGATCGCATTGTTGCGCCAACCCTATTTCAAGGTTAAATCAAAATCTGCCTCAGTTTTTGCTCAATTGAGGCTTTTCACTTTCATTTTTCTTTTTCCTTTTGACTTTTCGGCCTTTTTGCCATTCTTTGAAATTTCACAAAATTTGCCCCAGTTTACTTTTGAACTGAGGTTCTCTTTTCTTCTTTTGCCTTTTGATTTTGTGGCTTTTCACCTTTTCACTTCTTGAAACTTTCCTTTTCAATTCAAACTTGCCCCCAGTGTGGGGTTTGCGATTCTCAGGGGGTGCCAAATGAAGTATTTTATTCTGAAGGCTCAAAAAGGATAACTAGGGATAGAATGCTTGATCGGAAAAGAAGAGGGCCTGACTTTAATTCCGTTCCCTACATTAACTCTGAAAAGAAATTTTCATTAATGGGAAATTTTGGCATGTATCTGAATTAATTGACTGAGGAAGACCCTTGCTCATTCATATCTATGAAACATAAGCGATCCACGCGGACAAATCTCTTCCTTTTCTTTTTTTTTCAAAAATTGAAACCCAGATAGATTCAAATTTCTCCAGTTTGTGATTCCCTCTTTTCTTTTCTTTTAGCATTTTTGCTTTTCTCTTTCCTCCCTTTTTCAAAATTTCCCAATCTCCTTCCCCAATGTGGGGTGCGATCATATGTGCACTCGAAAAGAACCACCAATTTAGCTCAAACGAGGATGCAAGGGATGATCAGTGTTTAGATTGTAGAAATGACGGCCAAAGTATCATTCTTATACCTCATGACAACCGAAGTAGCGAAATGGTCATTGAAAATCCATTCTTCTTTTGATATTTGAAAATTTTTCAATGAAGGGTAGTGATCATTAAGACCCTTATTTGAAACGAAATTATTCTTTTAGAAGCTCAAATGGGAGAGCAAATGATAAAAATCTGTATAGGTAATGAAACAAATGCTTGAAGTATCATTCCAAATTTCCCAAACAAATAAGAATAATGCACATTTTTGCTTTCACTTAGATGTGATTGAACCAAATTGGACACCTTGAACTTTCCAAGCAAAAGGTGCCCCAATTCATCAATCAATGTGACTGACTTTATTTTGGGATTAAATGAAGGAGAAAAGGAATCTCATAGGGCCTTTTGAATGACCTCTTTTAATTCTGAGCACTCTTATTGTACAGGTTGGAGCACCAATCGAGTGTAAGGATTTTAAAAAGCATATACTTGTGAATTTTCAGGCTGGAGGTTGAAAAATCTCAAATTGGGTCTTATTTCTCAAAATTCATCATGAAATCTCCAATGAGTAAGAATAAAGAATGAAATGTACATAAATATACACAAAACAATAATTGTCCAAAAATTTTATTGCTGAAAAAGTTTGAAACAAAATTTCTCATTCAATTATGATACAAATGAGAAAAGAGAAACTTGTAAAGGGCTCCACATATACACTTTTCATCTCCTTTTCTTTTGGAACAAAATGTATTAACAAAACAGAATTTCCTTTTGGAAAATAATTACAAAATCTCTCAGAGGCTTTAGCATAGAGCTTCCAGATAGATCATTTATGTTTTCATTGTAGGATTTGCCAAAGAATCAGATAACACTTGTAACCTTCAAACTTTATTGGATTAAAAGTATCATCAGATATAGAAGAATATTTTCGTCTTATTGAACCATTTTTATGAATGCAGGGGAGGGGGAAAACAAAAGAAAAATACCCCGAGTTAGTAGGCAAAACTGCAAAATCGGTATGCATGTCCTATGGGAGAACCCTTTTTGTGCCAAGGGTAGGCCTAGCATGAAAATGCAATCCGCTAGAATAGGCACTATACAATACCTGATGGATCCGATCAACTCATGGAGTGAAAAATAATTTTGAAAAAATTTGGTCAATGAGAGATTTGTCAAAATGAGGACAACATCCGAATAGATTGATCACCTTTGATCGATACAAGAATTTGCAAAAAACGTACGGGTTTGACCTTGACGAACTTCCTATCGAAGAGATTGGAATTCGTTGACAAATTTTCTCAATGAAGCACGGGCAAAACTCCAACTGATCAAATGGCTGGATGCAATGGACGATTTTTCAAAATTGACTAGATCTCCCAATTTGGAATTTGACAATGAAATCCTAATAGGGCAAATGGGTTGAATGAAATTGACAATTTATTTAAAATCGACCGAATTACCCTAAAAGGGAAACAGGTCAAATGAATTGAATGAAATTTATCCGAAATTAATCAGATCACCCTAAAAAGGGTAAATTGATCAAATAGATTAAACGAAACATGATTTATTCAAAATCAGCTCGGTTGCCCTAAAAATGGGTAAATTGGTCAAATGAATGAAATTGAATTAGGGATATATTCAAAAATCGGCCGAATGACCCTAACAAGGGTAAATTGGTCAAATGAATTGACAATTTATTCAAAACCGACCAGGTGACCCTCAAAGGGTAAATTGGTCAAATGCATTGATGATTTATTGAATGAATCGACCGGATGACCCTAAAAAGGGTAATTTGGTCAATTGAATTGATAATTTATGCAAAAATCGACCGGATGACCCTAAAAAGGGTACATTGGTCAAATGGATTGGATGAAATGAATTTATTCAGAAATGACTAGATTGAACTAAAATTGAATGAATTGGAAAAAAATGGATTGGATAAGATGGATGATTTGTTCAAAAATCGATTGAATTATTCGCCCACTGGGTGGTTTCAAGAAATCATTACAATGCCTTGGTCTATGAGCTTCTAAAATCAAAATTTGGCCTCTATATTTATCGTCTCAAAAATGAGGAATCATTTCTTCGAATTAACGTCCTTTTACGCAAGGGAATTTTACCAATTTTGAGAAAATGGCCAAAAAGTGATTATTAGATGCTCATATTCCAAAGATCACTCTATGAAAATGATCGGATCCTACCTTACCTTGTGCACTACCCCTTTGGATGGTACAAAAATGTAAACGTGCAAATCTCACTGGATTAAGTATCCGAGACACAAGGTGGCTTATTCCTAAACACGGGATTCCCTACGTGGCATTCCCTTCTATGGTTTATGCATAATGCCATTTATTAAAGCGATGTAAATATGTGACAAATATGGCCTAAAGGACATAAATAATACATCGGGGGGAAAAGGTCTAAAATGAAATGTTTTTATTGAAAATCAAGTGCAATAACTGAAATTTAAACATGTGTGCTATCTAGTGGGTGAGTCACTAAAAGAGTGCCAAAAAGGCCTCTTATTGCTAAGGCACATGAATGCAGGCCAAGAAAACAAAGAAATGGTTAGTGCAATTGATAGTACACATAACACATTGGGAGCAATTAAAAAAAGAAATACAATAAAGCAGGTAAAAGGGGTGGAACCCCTTCCCTGGTGCCTAATGTGCTTAAAATAGGGTGAGGCTGACTCTAACCTAGGAAAATTCTAATATGGATGCATGAGGCTGGGGTTCACTAATGCGACTAGACTCGATAAGGCTTAAAAGGTCCCCAAGCCTTCAGACCTAAAGGCGAAGGGTCATCACTCCCAGGGCCTTCGGTCGGTGGCTCGAGTGATCCCTTAGGTAGCGTTATGGGCGCAGAGCACACCATCCGCCTACCCAAGGCAATCGATCCTAGTCCTACAAGGCGGTGTGGGATGGCGCCCACGAAAAATAAAATAAAATGGGATAAAAGCAAGTAAACGTGCACGTATGAAGTGTTCCCCTATTTTGAGGGAAGGGGTTGAGAACCACGCGAGGCTCTAGAGGTGACACACCCCTCCCAAATGCAATGCAAGCGCGAGATAATCAAGTAAACAACATCCAATCAACCAATCACACATACGTGAGTGAGGGAATAGTTAGATATGCGCGCGAGGCAAAAGGCCCTAAAATAGAAAATGCAACCCTAATATCCAAATGCAATGCATAAAAAGGGTAGAAAAAGGAAACGAATGGCTAAGTCAAATGCTTGGACCCACTTAGGAAGTCCCCAGTGGAGTCGCCAACTGTCGCGCCCCACTTTTCGGATCGATGAATGTGTGTGTGTGATGTGGTGTGAGATGTGAGTGTGTAGTGTGTGTGTGAACGTGTGCAAAATGAAAAATAAAGGCCATGGGACTCAGAATGCGACGATTTGGCCAAGTGAAGTTCAAAAGGGTTTTTTGTATCAAAAATGGAGTCGCCACTTGGTATAGAGTTAAGGTGTACCAAGTCACCCAAAAATGATTTTTGTTTTTGAATAAAAAAAGTAAATAAACCCTTTTTGAGAACTTTTGGGTCTGCGTAACCAAAAGAGGGATCGGGGGTCACATTTGACGAAGGGGAAGGCAAGGATAAAAAATCCAAGGCACCCCTTCGACCTAGCCAAGGCTAGTTGCGTGACTTAAACCAATTTTTCCTAATTTTTCTACCCAATGTATGTATCGCGTATTGGATATGTCTATATGAATGCAAAAACCTAGACCTAGGGGGACATGGGGGAAATTTCTCTTCAAAGGTTGAGTGGTGCCAATCACATTAATTGTGAAGCCCAACAATGATCCTTTTGGAGAGGTCACACCTAAACCTAAATGATGTGAAAAATGAGTGAATGAATGCATGCCATGAAAAATGTGAGTTTGTGTGAAAAAGTAATAAAAACAATAGTGGTAGTGGAAGTGTGCAAAGAAAATGTCCTTGAATGTAGAAATATACTCTAGGTGCCAGTGGGCAAAATGCATATATGCAATCAAAAGAGTGTGAAAGTGTTGGGGTGCAAATGAAAAAAGTGCTCGTGTGCAAGTGAATATAAATATGGCATAGATAGTAGTGTGCAAATGGGTGCAATTTGTGAGGTAGAAAAATAAATAAGTGATAGGAGAGGTGTGTGAACATAGCATGTGAAGTGAGAAAATCATAAGTAGTGAAAAATGTAGATGAAAGAGTGAAATGATAAGATGAGATGCATGAACCTATAGGAGTGCATCAAGTCGGGTACGGGAGACCTAAGTCGTGACTCAATTTACCCTTTTATAGAGAGGATACAAGCGTGCTAAGGCTTAGAAAAAGCCACACTCGTCTATATCCCATATTTAAGGGGACTCTTCAGGCAAATGTACCCTAACTAGCATGAGATGCAAGACCTAAAGTGAGGGGAAAGGGCAATCGAGGAGCATGCCAGATGATAAAACTAAGGAAAAATGCATGATATGTAGTGAACAGGCAAATAATGCATTAGTGAAAAACAAAGGAAAAATTCTATTGGGTCTAGCGTTGGACTAGCCCTTTCTATGAATTCCTAATGAAATAATGAACCACAACTAGCATTGGACTAGTGTGGTGACGTTCGTCCATCACATTCATTCATGCTATAGAAAGCGAGTAGACATGCCAAACACTTATAAACACATAGCACATAACATTTAGCATGCTCGACTAGATGCAAGGCCCTAACAAAGCAAATTAACACGTAGTAACTAAGCATGCAAGACACATAAGACAATTAAAGCCCTAACTATTACATTTGCTAGCTAGGCACATGACTTCGGTAGGTCTTCATTGAATGCTCCTCCAAGCCCTATCTATTACATTAGGGAGACCCTACTACAATCTAAAGGGGGGGAAAAGAATAAAATAATTAAATCCCTAACTATTACAAGCCAAGAGGTGTACACATACCCCATAATGAATAACTTAAATAAAAAGCAAAAGTAAGTAGAAAAAATGAAAAGAATTAAAGAAAGGCAAAGAAAGCAAAGTAGACATGCATATTCACATAACACGTAGGAGCACGTAGGAAAAAATAAACTCAAGAATATAGAAGTTACCTCCCTTGCAACGGAAATCGAGTAAATGAGATATTATCTTCAAAACAATAAAAAGGTCAAGGTACCAATTTATTTGGCAAATAATCACAAAGGATAAAAATAAGCATGAATTTGAATCAATTAAATCATGTCGACAATTCACATTTAAGAAGTCAAGAGAAGAAAGGACCTGATTGCAAAGATTGATAAAATTTAGAGGTCAAAATTAAAGAAAAATAAAGTTCAGGGACCTATTTGCAATTAATTTAAGGATCCAATTGAAAGAAGTTGAAAATATCCAGGGCCACAGCACAGTTAAGGAGAAATTCAGGGACTGATTTGCAAAATTATTTTCTGGTTTCTTAATGGACCAAACCATTGGGCCATTCCCTTTATTTGTTTGGGCCAAAGCCTCCCTAGCCCAACAGAAATCCAAGCAAAACAAATGGGCTAGTCTAAAATTCTGATCCCAAGAACGATCCAATTAAATTAATCACAAACCCAATTCTAAAACCCAACCAAAGGTGTTGGGCTCTATCTTCCTAAACCCAAGTCAGAAACCCAACAAAATAAACCAAATCCACTTCCTTGAGCCCAAACAAAATAACCCCTTAATCCAAAACACTTATTTCACTAAACTCAACAAGATAAACAAATCCACAAAATTATTAACCCACAATTATAATCTAACATCAAGAATTAATGTATCCAAAGGACTATTTAAACATTAAAAGATGATTACAATCTAAAAGAGTGAAATGAATTCAACTTTTCGATTCTTTGGGCTATGTCAGAATAAGAGGGAAACTTGAGAGGTTCAATCACAACAAAATAAGGACCCAATGGAAACAATTAAAGAAGTTAAAGGGGCCAATTTGATGGATTTGTCAATTGTTTGGGCCATAGTGGATCAAGGGGAAACCTGGGGGTTAAACTGTAATTTTATGAAGAATTTCATGCAACCTTCGAATGCAATCCGCGGTTCCTGGGTTTCTGAATGCCAAATCTTTTGTTCAAACGCAACTCATGACTGAACCATCTGAACTTGAACCAAAGTGAAAAAAACGAGCACCAAAATTCTTTTCATTCTTTTAACCTTGTTTAAATAAGAAAATTCAGAAAAAACAGATCATGTAAATTCTGGCAAATTGCTGCAACAAGCACGGAAGCTTCCTCCTACTTTTGACCAAGTTTTAGCTTTATAAAACTCAATGGTAATTTGCTCATAGGGAGAGGGAAGTGAGGGCGAGAATCCAAACTATCGGGAGACTATAGAAGACAGCAAATGAGCAACATAAAAACAAACGAATTTCCGCCCCATGCATTTGGAGGAATGAAAATCAACATGATAAAATGTTCATCGACCCAACTAACAAACACCCACTGGCTAGAGTCTCCTCCGTATGTATACATATAAACGCTGAAAATCTCTTCACTTTGGTTCAAGATTTTGGTTTAGGCATTTTAGCAAACAAAAAATAGGCATTAAAATCCTATCAGATTTTTGCTCAAATTGAGGCATAACTAACCCAGAAATTTGTCAGAAAACAAAACAGAATATCCCAACCAATCCATAAAGCATGCTCGGTCAAAATTGTGGACAATCCACAAAGAAATTCAAGAAATGAACTTGAACAGGGAAATGAATTTCAAAGAAAAAGGATCTCTTACCGCATATATTTTCTTGGCGAAAATTTGCCGGTGGCGGTGGACTCCGACGAGGTGGGGTGGCGGCTCCTCGCCAGTACAGCAGCTTCGGCTGCTCTGTTTTTCGCAGCCTCTGTTTCTCTTTCGCTTCCCAGCCGCCTGAAGCTTTTTCCTCTGTTTTGCAGCATTCTAGATCTCTCCATTTTTCCTTCCTCCGTTGTCACTCTCCATGTCCTCTCCTTCGGCTGCTGTTTTTAGTCGAAGCATAACTCCCTTTCACCCCCTCTCCTTTTGCCGAAGACCCCCTTTTCCATTTGCTCTACCTTTCTCAGCCGTAAGACCCGCAAGACTTCCCCTCTGATTTTTCCTTCGGTTGCCCTTTCTATCTCTCTCATTTTTGCTCCGTTCGCTGCCGCTATTGCCTTCCCTCTCTGCTTTTCTTTTCGCTCTTCCTTAGCCGACTGACTCTGATTTCCTCATCCTCCTTTTTTCCGTTTTTGGACCCAAACCTCCCTCGGCCTTTTTCTTTTTCTTGCCCGATAGCTTTTCCTTCCTCCTCCTTATTGCGCCGCCCCCCCTCCAGATTTTTCAATTTCCCGCAGATGTTTTCCTCTTGCTCCTCCTTGCTCTGTTTTTTCCCCCCAAGCCGTTTCCTTTTGTTTTTTCCTTCTTTTTGCCCCCATTCTCAAACCTCCCTTCTAAGCTAAACAAGTGTCCTCCTAAATGTTGTGTTGTCAATTAAACAAAAGGGACACTTGTCCCATGATTGTTTTGTACACTTGTTCAACATGCACACACTTCCACCTATTTTTGCCATTTTCATTCTTTTCCTTTTTTTTCATTTTCAAGAAATTCTATGCTAAAAACTTAAAAATAATAATAACACAAAAAACTAAAAAACTAAAAACTAAAGAGTAAAAAAAAAAAAAAAACGAGCACAGACTAAAAAATAATTAGTAAATGAAATTACACCAAAATTTGGTGTCTACACTAGGATATTGCGAGGACGCGGAATTCGATTCCCAACTTGATATCTGAACTTCACTCTTGGTGAGTGTCCCTGCCTGTTCTATGCTTACCTGGTTAAAGTGCTTTCTTGACTCGATATGTGATAATTTGCAAAACTGGTTTTTGATCCATCGAAGTGAGCTGTGTGTACTTTATCGCACTAGCCGTTCGAGTGGTGACTTGTGCAAAACATTTTTCTCCTGAATCCTTGAATCTAAATGTAGTTGCGTCGTTGGGTGAATCCCTCGACTTCTAAATCCAACTACCATGAATCTAAATGTAGTTACGTCGTTGGGTGAATCCCTCAACGCATGAATCTAACTACAATAATGTCGTTGGGTGAATCCCTCGACCAATCATCTACGGGTATATCTCGAGTATACTGCGTCCTTAGTCGGTGAGCGGGTCCGAGACAGGGGTATGAATGGTGACGGGTTAGGTATCAAAATGAGACGCTCTACATGGATTATAAGTAGTGAGAGTTGACGGAGGGTCAACTACGATAAATGGTGATCAAGCGAGGAAAATGGCTCCTGAGAGCCCCTGTATCCTACCTTGTGCTGTTATACGCTTTCCTAACTGTTTAAATTTTGCTAAGTTATTAACCGCTGTTTGATATTATGTGATTGCATGTTTTGGGGCACCACTGAGATTTAGCTCACCCCACGTTTATTATTTTCCTTAACAGGTTCTGGAAATTGAAAGCTTGGATACTTATTTACGTTTTCCTTTTGGAGTGTATTCGAATACTATGGCTTATTTTGTGGGCTGTAAGGCGTTAATTGGGATAATGTACTTTCCTTTTGGATTGCCACTTGAAGCTGGAAAATGTGTAAACCCTAATTTGATTGCTTGGCTTGTAAGTTTGTATTAATGATGTATGTAATTATCTATCCGGATTGGTACGACTTTATACCTTGGTACGTAGCACGTGGGACGTTTAAGAGCCTCAATTGGCTATTTATATCACTGCTATCTCTGAAGTTAATGTGGTTTTAGTGATGATATTATTCGGGGAAATTTGTTTTGTAATATATTAGGTTTTTATTCGAAAGGATTTGGGTTAGAATGCTTGCGTGAGTCCTGGCGAGAGTTGGGCAGACGGCCCGCCAACCCTTTGGTTCGTCTTAGGGGGAAGTGGGGTCGCCACAGGTGGTATCAGAGCTTAGGTTAGAAAAGTTATTTGAAAGACATATTAGGTGTGCTAGAAACCCTAATCCTCTCTAGGAATAAGAATTGAGACCATTAGAAATACCTTAAGTAATATACGATCCGGTTAGCTATTTAAGTTCTAACCTTTAAGTGTTGATTATTTTACAGGTATGGAGAATGGTAATGGGCATGCTAATGGTAGTAGCGAGGCTAATGGACATGTAGAGCCGCTAAAATCCATGTCCTATAGACCTCGAGGTGGAGGAGACCGAGTTAGATACTCACCAGCTGATAGGCACCCTAGGTGCCAGTGTAGGGCCACGTACGCGTATCCCAACGCGTTGGTGTTATCTCTTGATGATGAGTGCCGCCATTTGTGGGACGCTAACCACACCTTGATCCAGGATGTGGAAGAGCTGAGTATCATGGTGGATACCCAGTTCGACCGCATAGCCAACTTGGAGATTAGGCTAACTGCTGAGCATAATATGCTGGAGGTTGCTCGGTTGGAGATAGAGCGACAAGGTCTAGAGTGACCCGACTTGCTGAGGGGATCCGAGATAGGAGTGTTGGCATCAGGGCTGATGCTTCTATGCTTATGGATGAGGCCACTAGTTACCTTCAGGGTAACGAACAAGCAGGCGCGGAGGAGGATCCGGAGGAGGATCCGGCTGAGGACGTTGCTCCTGATAGCTCTGCTGAGGGTTAGATTAGGTTGACCTGGTAGTATTAGATATGTAGGATCAGAACAGGGACATTAGTCAAGTCATCAAATTTTGTCTAGGTGAATGACTTGCTTTCGAGGCACCATATCCCTACTTTTTGTTTAAGGGATTATCTGTATGTATTTTTGCTAACTTATGTGCCTTACTTTTGGAAATGTTCCAACTTGTTAATTGTATGACTGTTCCACGGAAATATATGTTAAGTGTTTCATTTTCTTTTCCTCTATTTCCATGTTGGTTTTCAATCACATAGCGAATCATAATAATTAAATATAAATAAAATTTTGCCTAATTGTCTTACCCTTCAGTAATAGGCATAATTAGGCAATGGATCGCCAAATAATAGGAAGGAGCCGTGGGAGACCCACTAGACAACACCCGGAAGCGGGTGGTGATAGGGAACCCGAGGTCAATCGAGACCAAGGGCAAGAGGGAGTGGCCGAAGATCAAGTGGCCACCGCAATTAACCGTATCACTGATGTCTTGGAGCGCTTGACTGAACATCAAGCCTCTGGGCCAGTGCACCGCCAAGGAGGCCCAGCCGATTCTGAGGATCAGGCACTGGAGAGGTTTCTGAAGTTTGGACCTCCTAAGTTCTACGGAGGACCCGAACCTAAGATAGCTGAGGGATGGTGGGAGAGAATCTCCGACATCTTCGCAGCTTTAAACTACATGGAAGAGCGGCAGGTAACTTTTGCCGCATTCCAGTTTGAGGGAGCTGCTCGCTCCTGGTGGAATCTGGTTAGGACTAATTGGGACAGAAATCATACTCCAAGGACTTGGGCAAACTTCACAAGGGAGTTCAATGCCAAATTTCTTCCACCTCTCATCCAAGAAAAGAGGGAGGATGATTTCATAAAATATAAGCAGGGGGCGATGAGTGTCGCCGAATATGAAGTCCAGTTCACAAAGCTATCCCGTTTTGCTCCTGAATTGGTAGCCACGGAGCAAAGGCGAGTCAGAAGGTTTGTGCAGGGTCTGAATGTAGAAGTGCAGGAAGGTTTAGCTGCCGTGAGGATAGAAACTTTTGCAGATGCCGTCGAGAAAGCCCAGAGAGTTGAAGTAGCTAGGGCTCAAGTGAAATCTTTTCAGGCTAAGAAAAGATTTGCTCCTAGCAGTAGTCGGGAGCCGACGTATGGCAATGCTCCACCGGCCAAAGTGGGCCGAGGAACCATTGGAGTGAATAGTCCTGGAGCACCACGAGGCGCCCACGCAAGAGGAAACGGGGCCAGGAATGCGGGGGGACGAAATAATGGAACCAGAGTGGGACCGATTGGAAGGGGACAACCTAAGAATACCTCGCAGGGAGGCCGAGCAATAGTTCCCCAAGTGAATTGTGCATTTTGTAAGAAACCTGGCCATACTATAGATGGTTGCTGGAAGAAGCAAGGGAAGTGTTTGAGATGCGGAAGTAGCGAGCACCAAATTGCTGGATGTCAAAAAATGCAGGAGGGGAGTACTCCAAACGCTAGACCAAACACTTCTGGAGGGAGCCGGCCAACAGTTCCGGCCAGGGTGTATGCTATAGATGACCAACCTGTACCTGATTCCTCGGAAGTCGTGGAAGGTACTCTCCCCATTTTTCATCGATTAGCTAAAGTGTTAATTGACCCTGGTGCAACTCATTCATTCGTAAATCCATCATTTATGTCGGGTATAGATGTGAGACCTGTTAGATTACCCTTCGAGCTTGAGGTTAGGACACCAATGGGGAATAAGAAGATAATCGCTAGCTTAGCCTTTAAGAATTGTGAATTCTGGATTGGAAAGCGTAAAATGCTAGTGGATCTAATCAGTCTGGACATAAAGGGGTACGATGTTATCATAGGAATGGATTTCCTAAACCAATATCATGCTAAACTTGATTGCCGAGCGAAAGTGGTGGAATTCTGTATACCTGGAGAAGCAACTCTGAGGTTAGATGTTAAGGGTAGGTTAGCATCATCTGCTATGATCTCAGGGATACCGGTGAGGAAAATGTTGTCAAAAGGAGCTCAAGGTTTCTTAGCCTTCTTAATTAATGCTCCCAGTGATCAAGTGAAGTTAGAAGATGTACCAGTGGTACGGGAATTTCCGGATGTTTTTCCTGAGGAGCTAAAGACTCTACCACCGGAAAGAGAAGTGGAATTTAGGATTGACTTGGTGCCTGGAACGGCTCCAATTTCTAAAACTCCGTACCGAATGGCTCCTGCCGAGCTAAAGGAGTTGAAAATTCAACTGCAAGATCTCTTGGAGAAAGGTTTTGTGAAGGAGAGTGATTCACCGTGGGGAGCACCCATTCTATTTGTTAAGAAAAAAAACGGAAGCTTGAGGTTATGTATCGATTACCGAGGGTTAAATGGGGTTACAATTAAGAATAAATACCCTCTACCGTTGATAGATAGTTTGTTCGACCAACTGCAAGGGTCAGTAGTTTTCTCTAAGCTGGATTTGAGGCAAGGGTATTATCAGTTAAAGATTAAGAAGGAGGATATACCCAAGACTGCCTTTAGTACGAGATATAGACATTTTGAGTTCGCAGTCATGCCTTTTGATTTAACTAATGCACCAGCGGCATTCATGGATTTAATGCAGAGAGTCTTTAAGAAGTATCTGGATCAGTTTGTAGTGGTTTTCATCGATGATATCTTGATATACTCAAAGACTCGAGAGGAACATGTTAAGCACTTGGAGATAGTCTTGCAAATATTAAGGGAGCAGAAGCTGTATGCCAAATTCAGCAAGTGTGAGTTTTGGCTGGATGAAATATCCTTTCTAGGACATAAAGTTTCTAAGGAGGGAATTGCCGCGGATCCGGCAAAAGTGAGGCCGTTATGAATTGGAAGCAGCCAGAAAGCCCAACTGAAGTTAGAAGTTTCTTGGGATTAGCAGGGTATTATAGGCAATTTATCAAGGATTTTTCGAAGATTGCTGGACCCATGACCGAGCTAACCAAGAAAGGGAATAGGTTTATTTGGACTCCGAAATGCGAGTCAAGTTTTCAGGAATTAAAGAAGCGTTTAACATCCGCTCCTGTTTTGGTGTTACCTAATGGAGGCGAAGGTTATGCCGTGTACTCCGATGCTTCTGGAGAAGGTCTAGGATGTGTTTTAATGCAAAATGGTAAAGTGATTGCCTACGCTTCCAGGAGACTGAAGCCTCATGAACAAAACTACCCAACTCATGACCTAGAGTTAGCAGCAGTAATTTTCGCCTTAAAGAAATGAAGACACTACTTGTATGGTGTGACTTTTGAGGTTTATACGGACCATAAGAGTCTTAAGTATTTATTCTCCCATAAGGAATTAAATTTGAGGCAAAGGCGATGGGTAGAATTTCTGGAAGATTATGACTGTTCAATTAACTACCACCCAGGAAAAGCTAATGTGGTAGCTGACGCTCTAAGTAGAAAGGCCCAAGTAGCAGGGTTAATGGTTAAAGAGTGGGACATGCTAGAAGAAATAAGTGGTTGAAACCCTCGTTTGGAGAAACTGAAGATATTACTTGGGAACTTATCGTTAAAATCGCCATTACTAGAGCGTATTAAAAAGGCACAGAAAACGGACCCTATGATTCAGAAGAATTTGGAGAAAGTGCAAAAAGGGGAAACCCTAGATTTTAAATTAGGGTCTGAAGGTGTATTGAGGTTCCGAAATCGAATTGTGATTCCGGCAGATGAAGAGATAAGAAAAGAAATTTTAGAAGAATCACATCGATCGAAGTATACCATACATCCAGGTGTGACCAAGATGTATCATGATGTGAAGGAATTATACTGGTGGGAAGGTTTGAAAAAGGACGTGGCAGAGTTTGTTCAGAAATGCTTGATCTGCCAACAAGTAAAAGCTGAGCATCAGAAGCCCTCTGGTTTATTGCAACCGTTAGAAATCCCTGAATGGAAATGAGAACATATCACAATGGATTTTGTAACGGGATTGCCTAGAAGCCAAAAAGGATTTGATGCAATTTGGGTAATAGTTGACCGACTCACTAAATCTGCACATTTCCTACCCGTAAGCATGAGCTTTTCTTTGGAAAAACTGGTCAAGTTGTACACAGAAGAGATCCTAAGATTACATGGTATTCCTGTAAGTATCGTGTCTGATTGAGCCCAAGATTTGTCTCACGTTTTTGGCAGAAATTTCAGGAGTCTTTGGGGACCAAGTTAAAATTTAGTACTGCGTACCATCCCCAAACCGACGGGCAGTCGGAAAGAACAATTCAAACTTTGGAGGATCTGCTGAGATCGTGTATATTGGATTTTGGAGGTAAATGGAGTAATTATATGACCTTAGTAGAATTTGCGTATAACAACAGTTATCAAGCCTCAATTCAAATGGCACCTTATGAAGCTTTGTATGGGAGAAGGTGTCGATCTCCGATTCATTGGGATGAAATAGGAGAGAAGAAGATTGTAGATCCAACGGCGATACCTTAGATAGAAGAAGCCCAGGAGAAAGTGAAACTAATTAGGGAAAGGCTTCAAACCGCTCAGAGTAGACAAAAGAGCTACGCCGACACAAGGAGGAAAGATTTGGAATTCGAAGTAGGAGACAAGGTCTTCCTAAGAATTAAACCCTTGAAGGGCGGAGTAGTGCCTAAGAAAGGTAAGAAGCTAAAGCCAAGGTATATCGGACCTTTCGAAATTTTGAAGCGAGTTAGGAATGTAGCATATCAGCTGAAATTACCCGCAAGCATGGCTAAGGTTCACGATGTATTTCACGTTTCCATGCTTAAAAAATATCATTCCGACCCAAGTCATGTGTTGCCACTGGAAGGAATTGAGGTGGATGAGACGTTAATATATGAAGAAGGACCAGTCAAGATTTTGGAAAGAGAAGTAAAGGAACTGAGAAATAAGAAAATTCCTCTGATAAAGATTTTATGGAGAAATCATGGACTTGAGGAAGCAACTTGGGAATTGGAGGAAGAAATGCATAAAAAGTACCCTGATTTATTTCCTTTGAAAGTGTGAATTTTGAGGACAAAATTCTTTGTAAGGAGGGGAGGATGTGAGAACCCCGAAAATAGATATATAAGCCAGTGCATATTTCATTTGCATTTCTTTTATTCTTTAATAATTTCTAACATTACTTTTACTTGTTCGCAATTAAGTACGTAAAAATAGGTTTATGTGAAAAATAACATAAATTTTCCTACCTTATGAAATTTCTTGGTTTTGTTAGACTAAATTAATATCTTTAGGGTTAGATTAATTTTTCGCCTTAACATAATATGTTAGAATACTTAAATTCCTTTATGCTAAATTAATGATACTTGAGTCGATAGCCTTACTATCTTAAAATAAATTATTTAAATTCTAATGATTAATTCCAATTAGTTGCTAATGTTAAATGTTAATAAGAATTTTCGCGTTAAGATAAAAGCCAATGAATTTTAGATAATATGATACTAATATACTAAACATACTTAAGGCGTAAAAATTTCGATAAAGATATCCTTATCTTTCTTTGTTTTCACAATAAGTGCGTAAAAATAATTTTTATGTGCAAATTGACACCCTTGGATTAAATTATTATTTCACTTGACTTTATATCACTAAACCAATAAATTTCAAGTTAGACTAACTCTATTTCTTGAGAAATAATAATTGGAAATTCTAATAACTAAATTAATCACTAAATAATGTAGGAATTACTAGGAACCTTAATATTAAAGTTTAATCGATAATTATTCGATAAAAAATGGTTTAGGTATACTAGTGTATAATTAGGCGTTCAAATCACACTTGGGGATAATTTTTAGAATTAAGTTAGAATTGAGAAATTAAGTTGAGGTTAGGGAGCAAAGTGAAAAGACTAAAATGCCCTTACATTTCCATGCAAACCAAACAAATCCTCTGACCGCAAATTCCAATCACCGCAACTATTGGCCAATCACATGTTATCCAATTCGATACGCAACCGATTCGCACACACGCAACCTCTGCTCCTAATACCGCGGCACCTTATACCATTCGCTCTATTTCACATCTCAAACCACAAATTCACTTCCTCTGCACAAACCCATCGAAAACCATTTCCTTTCCTTCTTAATACCGAGATACCGCCTCTTCACTATCTCATTTCCTCTGCACAATTTCACCGCAGCCATCACACTCCCTCTCCACAATCATCACCTCATCTCTTCCACTGCCTTAGACTGAGAGTATACGAGAGAGAGAAAGTTACCTGGTGAGCTGCATCCGAGAGCAAGTGAGGAGGGAACGTGAGCTGCAGAAATTTTCTGGTTCTGCCGTAAGCTGGAGTGAAACCAGGGAGAAATTTTCGGTGAAGCTTCACCATTCTGAACCTCCATCTCCACCAACTCCAACCAACCGAACTCAAATCCACCAGCTGCAACCAATTCTCAACCGCAAATCAGGAACCAGGACAACCGACCTGCACTTGAAGCCGAGAGCAAGGAAAGAAAATTCTGAAATTTTCGTGTGTGAGCCTAGCTTATATCTGAGGTAATTTCTGGACTTATTAGGATGATTACTAGTATAGGAAGCTATATCAGAGCTTGCATGTATGGATTGCTCAGTCGGTTGTTGAAATCGAGGCTTTAGAAAAATTTCTGTTTTGATGAAATGTTGCTGCCGAGAAACTGAAGTGATAATGCAGCTCCATTTTTGTTTTTCCGTGGCAATATGAACACCTAAGTGTCATTAGCTGAGTGGAAACTTGAAGATTAAGACCATGCATGTTGATTTGTGCATGCGGATGATGTTGATAAAGCAGACAAAAATTATGTTTTGGCTAGAGGTTTCTGCCGAGGAGCTGGCTTGGAATTGTAGCTTCATTTCTAATTTCCTGCGATAATCTGAGCTCGATTAAGTGTTTAACCAATTAATAACAAGAAGTTTAAGTCATCTAAGAACTTGCATGTGGAGGTTAGGCATCCGGATGAGATTTTAAAGAAAAGAATTTCTGTTATGTGCTAGTAGGGAAACTGCCGAGAGCTTAGCTTGATTATTGCAGCCTGATTTGGTTCAATTTTGTTGTTTGAGCTTATAACCATAATTAGATAGTTAATCACAAGTTAATTAGGCTCTGCATGTAGCTAATTAGTTAGTTTAAAACCAGAAAAATAAAATCAAAGTGCAATCTGCCCACGCATGTTCATCTGAGCCAAGTTGGAAAATTTTTAGAAAATTTTGATGTTAAAGGCTGTTGTTTGAACTCGATTTCTGAACTGGAAATGTTTATTTTCTAGCTAAGTAATTGCATGAGGAAGTTGAGAGTTTAAAAGCATGTTTAAATCCAGAAAATAAAATGAAACCAGAACGTTCCTTCATGCATGTTCATCCGTGGCTGATGGACAGATTTCTGGATTTTTCTGGATGATTTTAGTTGCTGTGTGAATCTGGTTATGAAGTGGAAATCTTTAATAACTAGCTAAGTGTTTAAATGCTGAATTTGAGTACCTAACACCATGTTTAAACCAAGGGAAAATTTGATCTAAAGTATATTAGTTGCTGGAATTTCTTATGTGATAGTCAAAGGTTGGGTTGGAATCTCAGCTTGGTTTTTAAATTTTTCCTTGAAACATGATGGATGGAAATGCCTGGAATATGTTGTTTTGGAGTTCTATAAGAAATGTATGGATGGTTGAATAAAAACATTTTGGTGTTAAAAGAGAAAAAGGAGTTTTCACAAGTGAAAAATGAAATTTCAGATTTTCGAATGTCCCTGACCAGTCTCAGTGAAATGTTTATATCTTGGTGTAGGAAAATCCGTTTAAGGTGCCGTCAGTGGCATTTGAAACTAGAATCATAGGCCTTTGTTCTGTAGAAATTTCATATTTTTCCTCCATGTGTACTGCTGTCTGTGAATCCTCAAAGTAGACTGTTTTGTATGAATGTCCTGTTTCTTCGTGAAATTGAATTTAGATTTGGATCGAGCTTTTAGCTTACTTGTGGTTTAAATTCTTGATTGAATTGTGGTTGGAAGTGATTGATGTTGTCAAGGGCTAATGATTGATGAAGCCCTTGGCCATTTGAATGATTTTACAAGTATTACTGGGTGATGAAATTTAATTGCTGGAATTTCTTGGAGGCCTTACCTTCATTTTTATTTAGTTGAGTTGAGCTGGCTAAAACCAAGTGCTAATGATTGACGAAGCCTTGGTCATTCATTTTATTTTTATCAGAAATGCATCTGTTGAAATCTAGGGCTAATGATTGAAGAAGCCCTAGTGATTTGCTATGTGATTTTGCCATGTCGCTAAATTTGATCCATAATATGATTTCGAAACGGAATCGGAGCTGTGGAAGTCGTTTTGACCTTGCGAACTCGAGTAACTGTGATCAAACTAATCAAAAATATTTTCCAGCTAGTATTAGATTATAAAACTCAATATCTAGTGTTTTGCCTAAATTTTCCAACCCGATAATTTCTTTTAGCTCAAACTAGCCTTGATAGCTATAGTAAATAAATTCTCTAGCTTTTGAAAACCCTAAGTTTTATTTGAATTCCTTTTCTTTCATTAAGTTTTGCACTTGGATAGTTGTCGGTTGGAAAAGTTCCGAAATAAGAATTTTAATAATTTTAGTTAAAAGCATAGAAACTTGCTCGGCAAGAAACTTATTTTAGGTAAAATAGTTTTAGTAATAATTTTGCAAGAACCATAGCTTTAAAGAAATGTTCAAAGTAACTTCCTAACGTGGATTTTAAGAGGTTTGTCGACTTATTTCAAGAAAATAATACTAGTTACCCTTTTATAAGGAAAAGTATCTCAAGGAAAACTATAAGAAACATTTCTTCTACTTTTGTCAAGTTTCAACCTAAAGAGATTCTTGATTTTTTTTTTTCTAAGGGAAAGTAAACTAGTAATATATCAGATATACCTCGATGTGTATAAGCTTAAAAACTGAATAGAAACTTATAGTTTCAAAATTTTGTATTCTAGGATATTGCGAGGACGCGGAATTCGATTCCCAACTTGATATCTAAACTTCACTCTTGGTGAGTGTCCCTGCCTGTTCTATGCTTACCTGGTTAAAGTGCTTTCTTGACTCGATATGTGATAATTTGCAAAACTGGTTTTTGATCCATCGAAGTGAGCTGTGTGTACTTTATCGCACTAGCCGTTCGAGTGGTGACTTGTGCAAAACATTTTTCTCCTGAATTCTTGAATCTAAATGTAGTTGCGTCGTTGGGTGAATCCCTTGACTTCTGAATCCAACTACCATGAATCTAAATGTAGTTACGTCGTTGGGTGAATCCCTCGACGCATGAATCTAACTACAATAATGTCGTTGGGTGAATCCCTCGACCAATCATCTACGGGTATATCTCGAGTATACTGCGTCCTTAGTCGGTGAGCGGGCCCGGGACAGGGGTATGAATGGTGACGGGTTAGGTATCAAAATGAGACGCTCTACATGCATTATAAGTAGTGAGAGTTGACGGAGGGTCAACTACGATAAATGGTGATCAAGCGAGGAAAATGGCTCCTGAGAGCCCCTGTATCCTACCTTGTGCTGTTATACGCTTTCCTAACTGTTTAAATTTTGCTAAGTTATTAACCGCTGTTTGATATTATGTGATTGCATGTTTTGGGGCACCACTGAGCTTTAGCTCACCCCACGTTTATTGTTTTCCTTAACAGGTTCTGGAAATTGAAAGCTTGGATACTTATTTACGTTTTCCTTTTGGAGTGTATTCGAATACTATGACTTATTTTGTGGGCTGTAAGGCGTTAATTGGGATAATGTACTTTCCTTTTGGATTGCCACTTGAAGCTGGAAAATGTGTAAACCCTAATTTGATTGCTTGGCTTGTAAGTTTGTATTAATGATGTATGTAATTATCTATCCGAATTGGTACGACTTTATACCTTGGTACGTAGCACGTGGGACGTTTAAGAGCCTCAATTGGCTATTTATATCACTGCTATCTCTGAAGTTAATGTGGTTTTAGTGATGATATTATTCGGGGAAATTTGTTTTGTAATATATTAGGTTTTTATTCGAAAGTATTTGGGTTAGAATGCTTGCGTGAGTCCTGGCGAGAGTTGGGCAGACGGCCCGCCAACCTTTTGGTTCGCCTTAGGGGGAAGTGGGGTCGCCACATGGCTCGCCTAAAATTGTGAGATCAATTTGATTTTATCTTTTTCTTTTATTTATTGGTATTCGCATATTCCGTGATTGCAGTATCCATGATTATTTAATTAATTGATTGTCTTGGATCCGGATAATTAGTTAATTTGGTAATCTATTGTCAATTAGGGCATTTAAATCCGTAATTATTTAATTGCCTTGAAATAGTGACAACTGGCATGATTAGGTTTGTGTCAGGAGGATACGGTGGCTAATCTGAAATAACCCTGGTAGCACGTTATTTGATTAGAATAGGACTCCTCTAATACGTAAGGTAATTGGAGAATTAAATTTTACGGGCGTACCTAGGATTATTTCTCAATTAGAGCAGTGATTAACGGGGGTACTTTAATCACTGACACAGTAAGGAGGGGTTGACTGTCATCGCTTGCTTGACAGTTATAACCTATTTATTAATAAATAATTGGAATTGCTTGTGCATCGATGATCAATTAGGTGAACCATTGCTGAAGTTATTTCTTGGCTAGATCTTTAATTATTAGTACCTTGATTTTAGCGAATTGCCATTTGATTTTTAATTGACTATTTTATTTTATTCTTAATTGTTTTCTTGTTTTAATTATTTTAGACCTTTAATTATTGTTACTCTAGGTTTAGTGAATTGTCATTTAATTTCTAGTTAGTTATTTATTTTTATTTTCTTATTTGAATTTTTTTGATTGTCATCGTTCCTACAAAATCACCCCCTGTGTTACTTTGGATTTCTTAAGAAACAAATATACCCAATCCCTGAGGATATGACCCTACTTGCCCTGTCTATAAATTCATAATTATTTGTGAAAAAATCATCCCATTCGGGTATATCGGATCAAGCAAACTGTTCAGAAACAAGGTGAATCAAGTAACCCATTTCACATCTAGAGTCCCTGCTCCAGTACTTGGAATTGAGTTTTGGTTACTTTAACTGGCAATTAGGTTTATTTTTATTATTGCACAGGCCTCGACAACCTGTCAGTTATTACTCCATTGAATTCACCATTGATTTAACAGGCAAAGAGGATCGAAGAATTTTGTTTTGATTTTTTGTTTGTTTTCGAAAAAGTACGGGAAATTTGAAATTTTGAAAACCAGTACAAAACACCCACTAGAGGTGATTTTGGCTCCCTGCTTAGAGAGAGAAAGTAACCCACCTACAAAGAGGGACTTACCTATTTCTAACTTGCCTTGAAAATTTTGGTGTTAATGAAGATTTGTAATAGAATTGAAATATTCAAATTCAATAATTTGACCCTTAATACTTGTCAATATTACATGTATTTGCTTTTTATTTTTGGGTCCTAATATTATAGTACATGTATTTCAGATAAAAGAATTAAAATCTCACCTGCTAAGAAAAAAACATAAAACTTCTTCGCTTGTAAAATTTTGCTTGGATTAATTCATCCTTCTTACATTCTCGTATACCCATATGACTATTGCATGTACTAAATGGTCTATAAATGAAGCGTTAGATCAGCCTACACAAGTTTCTATGGTAGAGTTTTAATAAAAAAAATACTTATATGGTGGAATCTTTCATAAATATATTCCTTAAAACATGCCAGATAGGATTTTTTAACTATGGTTTTATCCCACCAAAATGATTGAAAAAAATATATAGGCAGTAGCTTACGAAGGTAATTGCCAATTACCCACTGAGCAAGATTTAATATTACTGTATATACTGGCTATGTAGACCAATGTGCAAATCAAGTGCAATTAACAGTCAAAATTTAATATTTGAGCATTTATTGGGTGAAAGTGAGAAAAATGAGAAGATTAGTACTAAAGGTTAGAAACAAAAGTTGCGGTGGAACAGGGTACTTGTCTAAATTAAAATATATAACAATTTTTGAAAGTAAAATAGGGACTGCGTAGTTCCTACTTTGACCGTGGACCCAGTCTAGCGGTTCCGTTCTTCCGAATTTTGTAGGCCCACCTTTTGTGTTAAAAATTCCATCTCAGAGAATTTTGGGGCCATTGGCTAATTTATCTGTTTTTGGTAACACGGGGTAGACTAGGTCGGGAGGGCCCAAGTAGTTAATGGGTAAATATTGGTTTTTATTCTTTTTTTTTCTAGAAACGATAGAAATTTTATTTCTAATAAAAGGGTAATACAATATATGAGCAAGGGCTCAAATTTAGATTTTACAAAAGTGTACTAAGACACCGAGGGTCTAGAAACTCCTCATCAAAGTGAATGTGCATTGCTATCTTACTTAATGTATTACTGATTCTATTACCTTCAACAGGTAGACTATCGAATGAGCATCTCCTAAACATTGAGCTTATGTCTCTTATGTCCTCTAGGTGGGCTGCTAGACATATGTCTCTTGAAGCTTGACTTTTTATCAGTTGTAACACCTGAGAGCATGATGTTTGGATTGTAATGTACAGCCAGCCTTGTGCCATTATCTTGCATAGAGCCAGTTGTAAAACCAAAAAATGATCCAACGTAACTGATCCAATGTTTCTCTCCTTCAAAACCCAAGCTGCACGTATCTGGCTTTGTGTGTTTGTGTTGTGATGCCAATGCCCATATTCTGACCTTCAATATGTTGCCCCACTTCTACTGAAATGATCAGCATATTGTCACTTTCCTCCACCATTTCCTCTTGTACTTCTGCTATATCTGTTTCTGAGATGCTCAGCTGCTGCTCTATCCGTTGGGATTGTTGGTATTTCTCCTACTCTTTTACTACTTTTCTAATTACTGCCATTGGATGCTTGACTTTGTCTTCAAACTCTGCTTTGTTCTTGGCTTTCCAGATCTGCCAAAGAATTTCCACTGTTAATGCTATATGCTCCATGCCATCCTTTCGGATCTTCACATCCATTAGCATACACCACCACCTCCTAAAGTCACCTGTATATTCCTTAAGTCCATCCCACTGTAATGGAGCCATTTGCCATATCAGTCTTGCCTTGCTGCAGTGGAAGAAAATGTGTTCTATTGTCTCACTATTTTCTCCGCACGTTTTGCATATCAGGCCACCTTTCCCTGTTCTTCTAAAAATGGCTTCCCTTCCTGGTAATGTTTGGTGTAAGCTATTCCATAGAAACAACTTTTGCTTGTGCTTAATCTTCATTTTCCATAGCTGTTTCCACACTCTATCACTTCCACTTGCCCAGCTTGTTTCTCCCATTAACCGCACTTGTGCTGTCACTGCCTATTCTCTTTTGTCATTACTTTATAGGCTGAACTGACTGTGTAATGTCCATTGTTGCTAATGGCTCCAAAAGTAAGTGTCAGGCCGGCCTGTTATGCTTATAGGCATTTTGAGTATTGTCCTTGCTTCCTATTGGGTAAAGGTCCTAAAAATGAGTACTGAGTTCCATCTAAAATTGGATATCAATTCACTTGCTCTACTGATCTTGCAACCTGGCGGTTTAGGGGACTGTAATTTACCATCCTTGCCCTCCTGTAGCCATGCATCCTCCCAAATTCTGATACTCTTCCCATTTCCAATTTTCTTCCTTGCTCCTCTCTGCACATCCTCTCTTGCCCCCATCAAACTTTTCCATATCCAGGATGAGTTGCACTTTACTTCACAGCTCAATTGTGATGTCGTAGTATAGTATCTAGCTTTCATCACTTTAGTCATCAGTAGATTTGGGCTTGTGAGGAGTCTCCAAATCTGTTTTCCCAGAGAGCTTTGTTGAAACCTTGGAGGTCTTTGAAGCCTAATCCACCAGTGTGCTTTCAGTTGTTATCTTTTTCTAGGAGAACAAATGAATTTTCCTTTTCCCATTGTCTTCGCCCCACCAAAATCTTGCCATCAAGGCACTGATTTCTTTGCATAACTTAACTGGGAGTTTAAAACACGACATGACATAAGTTGGCATTGCCATGGTTATGGCTTTCAGCAAGATCTCTTTCCCTGCTTGACTTAACTGTTTGTTGCACCAGTTAGAGACCGTCTTCTGGCATTTATCTCTAATGAAGCCAAATATTTGGTCTTTACTTTTTGTGATAACCATCGGCAGCCCCAAGTACTTTCCTTGCTTCACCACCTTTATTTTTCCTAGTCAGCTGCAAATCTCTCCTTGTTTGGCTTGCTCCACATTCTTGCTAAAGAAAACTGATGACTTATCCATGTTGATCATCTATCCTGAGCCTCTTTCATACATCTTTAGAATTCCCATCACTTCTTCAGCCTGGATTTTGTCTGCTTTACAAAAAATCAAAGAGTCGTCTGCAAAGAAGAGGTGAGTTATTGATGGTCCATGTCTGCTGATCTTCATCCCTGTCAGTCTTTGGTTCCTCTCTGCTTGAGCCAGCAAATTTGAAAAGCCTTTTGAAATGAGTAGGAATAGATAAGGTGATAATGGATCACCTTGTCTAATTCCTCTTGAGGGTATCACATAACCTTTAGGTTCCCCATTTATGTTAAAAGAAAAAGAAGTTGTACGTCGTAATGCACTCCATTATCCAGTTGATCCATGTATCACAAAATCCCATTTTTGTCATGATTGCTTCCAGATATCCTCACTCCATTCTGTCATAAGCTTTCAACATATCTAACTTTAAAGCCATAAAACCTTGAGGACCCTGCCTTTTATTTTTGAGGAAATGTAAGTACTCATGAGAGATAATTACGTTATCCAAAATTTGTCTTCCAGGAACAAAAGCTGCCTGGTTTTTACTTATGCATTTTTCCAAAACTTTTTTCAGCCTGTTTGATAAAATTTTGGAAATGATTTTGTAAAGCACATTGCAAAGGCTTATAGGCCTGAACTGTTTAACCTCAGTGGGGTTATCTACTTTGGGGATGAGGGATACGATGGTGTGGTTCATTGCCTTCAACATGTGACCAGAATGGAAGAAACTCTTAATGGCTTGGATGACATCTTGTTTGAGGATGTGCCAAACTTTGTGAAAGAAAATTGGTGTCATTCCATCTGGTCCAGGGGCTTTGGTTGAGTTCATGGAAAAGAGTGCTTTTGTGATTTCTTTCCCCTAATAGGCTGGGTGAGTTCTGTGTTCATGTGGTCTGTGATGGTCTGTGATATTGCCTCTAGAACCATATCCGAGTGATTCACTCCCTTACTACTGAAAAGGTCTTTAAATTGCTTCACAACTTCTTCTCCAATTTCCTCATCTGAAGTAGTCCAAGAGTTGTCCTCCCTTTGTATCTTTTGCATCCTGTTCCTCTTCCTTCGACCCTTAACACTCGAGTGGAAGAAGTGAGTGTTCCTATCCCCCTCCTTTAGCCATTGAACTCTAGATTTTTGGCTCCAGAAGAGCTCCTCTTCATCATAAGCTTCCTTGAGTTGCATTTTGAGAGCCTTTTTTCTTTCCTGTTTGTCCTCACGCTCAATGTTTTGGAGTTCGCCCAAAAGTTTTTTAAGGCTTTCAATTTTCTTTCTAGCATTGCCTTGGAAGTTGTTTCTCCACTTCAGAATAGCTATCCTACAGTTTGCTATCTTCCTATGCACTTTATACATATTAGAGCCTGTTTGTTCCTCCTCCCATGCCCGCTTAACTACTTGTTCCAGTCCCTTTTTTTTCAACCATCTTCTACCAAAAAAGAACCTGTTTTCGCTCCTCCCGTTTATAGGATTTGAGTCTAGCAATATCATATTGGTTTTTATTCAATGTAGAACTTATTTCTTGTTGACTTTTTCCAAGATATGTTATGCCTCGTATTGGTGTTCATTTTACATACTTTGGTCTGAATATGTTCCCGCAATTGATCATATTTGTAGCAATTAAATTATTTAAATGTTGGACAGCATAATCTCAAGCCTAAGTAAAATTTAACTCTTAAGTCCTTGAGAATTTACAATAGCTTGCCTCTTGAGAATTTAAACCTTGCTATTTGTAATCAAATTTTCATATGTTAAGTAAAAATTAAAAAAAAAAAGGCCATAAAAAGTGGAAAAAGTTTTGAACATTTTATCTCTAGTAGCTTTTGGATGCTCCAATTTTTGAGTCATTGCATATAATAGAAATATATGTACCTTCAACCGCATGGACTTGATTATTTCGCCAAGGTTTTAACCTTTCTGATGAGCTCACAATTTGTACTGCAATATCTGTCGCAATTATTCCAGTTTCTTTCTTGATTTAATAAGGGATAATTTCATAAACCTCTCTAGAAATTTCTGACAATTTCACTTTATTTCCCTTTCATTTGAAAAGTTACATTTACCTCCATTCTCAAGGACAAAAAAAAAAGCTATAATAACTTTCTTAAAAGAATGACACTCATCCTAAGCAAATTTTGAAGCCAAAGTTATTATTGCCTTTATTTAAAAGGAAAAAAAAAAGGTAACAATAAAGTCAAATGGCTATCAAACATTTAAAAAATTGCTACTAAGTCTTACACGGTGGGTTTTGCCCTATCATTACCATTACAAGGAAGGTTAGTGAAATTATCCCTTGATTTTAACATTATTGTTGATATTTGATTAAAAAAATGTTCTTGTTTATACTTCTTTTTATTCAGGGCAATCTCTCCTTTTTCTGATATTTAATACACCGATAAAATTCAGCTGTCTTTGGAAGTGCGTACGTGCGTAGAATTCATCTCGTTCCACTGTCAATCTACTACTACTTTTAACCATCGGGACATATTTTCTTGGTCACAAATTAATCCTACTCTTTTTGTACTAGTACCTTTTCTTTTTTACTAATGCCACGTCAAGCGCACGAGCTATAAAATGGATATGTGCAAATGGGTAATTCTTGGGTTTTGATATCGGTAAAAAGACATTTTATCTGTTTTTCCCATCATTGAATGATGGAAGAAGCGATATGTGATGATGTGAGAAAATTCCCAATTAAAAAAAAAATATGAGTACACTATGTGATCGCTTTATTTGCCTTTTCCCTCATTCAATAAAAAAACTATGAATAAATTTATACCTTGGCTTTTAAGACAAGTCACCTGTTAATTTTCTCAAAAGCCCACAAATGTTTTTTTTAATTATTTATCTATTTTATGCGTACGAGTATACATTACATGACCATGCAATTGGCTTTGCGTATCCCTGGATCAGATTTTCATTTTCGACTGAACATGTGATATTTAGACAACCATCACTAATGCTCAATAATTAATCTCAAGTGTCTAACTTCAAAATATTGATGAATAAGTAAAAAACCGGAGGACAACTACTAATTTAAAGATTGAAAATTTCGAAATTCAGCGACTAAGTTGTGACACAAAAATTAGCGTGCAAAGTATCAAAAAAGGAAAAAATAGTATACCATAGTGTAAATTGGTAGTAAGTTGAATTGATTCAAAGTATCCCCTAATCCATATTTTATACATCATCTTCGGGGACTAATCTGCCAACCAAATAAGGATAGTCAAAATTATTAAAGGAAAACTTTAAGTGCTTATTTTTAAGTGTTTGAAATAGTGGATGCTTTCAAACCCGACCGGAGGCCAAGTCAATCTCTTTAGTTGTTTTGACATACTTCTTTACGAAAATTTGATCCGACCAAAAAGCTTAGAAGGCTCCTTTGAAGTAATTTTCTTTTCTGCACTAGTCTACATGTAATGACAGATATCCTTGGCAAATGTCCTAACCTATCATATTTTTAAGCTTTTAAGCGCGAAAACTGTTCTAAGTATATTAGTTGCGCACGAAGTTTGAGGAAGTATTACTTCAACTACTATTCCGTCATATGCTTAGAGGCCCTGGATATGGTATAATGATAATCTGACCCAGACATCTCTACTCCTGTCCCTCTCACGTGTGATTCGATTTTAACTGAGCGTTGTTCTTAAGCTTTCTGTGTTAAATCATATTTGGATATGCGGTTTGTACTTTAATTATGCTGAAAGGTAGTTATTGGCTTGGTTTTATGGAGTAATTTTTTTAATTGCTTAAGAGTCGAAGTGAATGTTATGCCGCTTTCTTAGGGGCATTTGCATTTACGGTCACTAATTAAGTTTTGCTTTACTGGTGAAAGATGAGGGCTTTTTTGGATGGTCACATCAGGAAATTAATCTTAAGGTTACCTTTTGGGCTGAATGTTATTACTCAAGATTGGGATTTATTTTTGTCCTACAGCTTAGGATATTGTGTGGTGTTGAACATGATGATTTGAAGAGGCTGTTTTTTGTGTCAAAATCGATAAGAGAAGCGGTAAGCTTTTATACATCTCTATGAATTAAATTAATTTAAAATTTGAGTGCTTTCTTCAACATGTCTTGAGCATTGGTTGATTTTGATTTTGATTTCTTAAACAAAAATGCAGACTTTGATTGCAAAGTGATGGCATTTTGCAGATAGCACCCCCAAGAAGACACTCGGATTTCCAAATGGTATTGATTTTGAAAATGTGGATGAGTTAATGAGATTGAACAAGCTCCAAGGCAAGTGAGAATTCCGAGGGCTCGATTGAGCAGCAAGAAGTTGGCTGACATTTTCGTGGCCTTATATACTTCTGCTGGCGAAGAGAATTTGCTGCGAAGAGAGCTATTTGTGGCAATGGATGCAGAAATATGAGTTGAATGATTTATGAAGATCCAGAACGGTCTTCTTCTTGTTGTACAATTTGGTAACTTCTTGGTTAAACGAAATAGATAGAAGACAGAAAGAAAATCTGACGTGCGTATCATATTTTTTGATAGTTTGTACATGACAAAACAAATCCATGCAGGCCCATTTTCTTCAATTCTTTCATTGAAGATAGGATTGGCTTGTTTACACTTTGTTTGTACATGTAGAAGAAATGGTTTGGGGACTTCATTTAAGGAGCTGTAGTGGCCCTTTTTGTTCTCTTAAGCGTGTATATATGAGCCTCCTAGCTCTTTGGTGGTACTTATTCGAATGGGTTGAATGAATACATCTCTGCCAAGCTGATTTTGCAATTTGATTGTTGTTCTGTTTTCCCTACACAATGCTGTTCTTCTTCCTCAAAAGTGATTGCTACGGTGCAGTAGAACTATGTAAGAGATTATTCTTGGCCAATTCGAGACGTCAGCTGAGATTCTTGTTTCATTTAGGATATGTACTAGATTTTTTTCGCTCTTTTATGTTCTGCATTAATGCATCTGTGTCTGAACTCTGTTGATTCTATTTGGTCAATACCTTTTCAGCAGTCAGGTCATGGGGCTACCTGTTGATTTCTTGTTGAAATTATCAGTATTAAATCCTTTTGTTTTCGTGGGCAGTTATCACCAAGACTGTCAGGCAGCGATCAGTACACTATGAAAAGGAAAATGGAGGAGCTACCATTATGTTTATTTCCATTCCCTACTTGTTTTGGCGAGCGGCGTCTTCAGAGAACATGGACTGTGCGCTTTCTGCATTAATAATAAGATAAGATGTTAATTTCCTATTCTGGTACCTAGGATTTCATTGAGGATCTGGCTGTATCGGAGGTAATGGTTTGAGGGAAGCTAGCTGGAATCCTTGAAACCTTAATTACAGGATGAAAATTTGCGCTGAAATGATCTGTTTAGTGGATGTTGTTGCAGCTATGAAGGAAATCAAGTAATTGGTGAATGGATAAGTAGTTCAAAGTTTGGGAGAAAGGAAGTTGACTTATTCAGTCGGATAGATAATTCAAATAGGGTTTTAAAATTCAACAATATACTTATTCTCCATAAAAGATATCTGTTAGTACATGGGTGTCAGGGATTGTTAACAAAGATAGAAGAATGATATTTAGCTATATTTTTCTTCTCTTTTGCTTGCGAATAAAAACGAAAGAAGGTTAAATTTTTTTCTAGCCTTTTTTAATCTCCTAATATGGGGAGTTCCAATCATCAATGGTTGTATGTTCTGTTATTGCAGAGTAAAGTGTTAAGACCAACACAGCGTCTAGTTGGATTTGCAATTCTCCACCAGGCATATTCTTCCCAGCAGCCTAGTTCTAACCCGTTCAGTTTTGTGCTTGTGAATGTAAGTATGCATATGTCTTCTCCTCATTGTATTTGTTGTTCTCAGGACTTTGTTTGTGCTCTATTAATGGTCAATTTTTAATAATCATGCACTGTGTAAGATTGTTCAGCTATGCAGTATGCACATCAACTGCATTTTTGACTTGTTTATTCAGTGATAGTAGAAAGCTGACAGTATTTTCAGTTAACTTTTATACGGAGTGCTAAGAATCATTGGACTGTCTGCTGTATGAAATACTGAGTCTAGTGAATTTAGATAACCACATGAACCTGATGTGGAGGCCTATTCATTACTGTGGGAAAGACTTCTTTTCAGAGCCTATTTTTGCTTCTAGAGAATAAGAAATCGTTGACAAATTAATAGTAACAAATCCTTTCTTATACTATAACGTATATCACTGTGGGCTGACACCAAGAAAGCTGCCAGTATGTTATTTTATAGGCATATCGATGTGTTCTATGTGTTAATTTCCTGAATGTGAGTGTTCTTTTGTTTGGTTATCAGGAAATTGTGGAGAATAATCCTGTCATAGCAGTTGAAGTTCTCATTAAGCCTGCAAATTCACCTGAAATTGAAGAGTATGTTCATCTTTTTACGTTATAGTATAAGAAACTTAATCTTATTAGTGTTCCGACAACAAATTTTTTTTATGAAATGCAGGTATTTTACTGTTCTTGTCAGTATGGATTCATAGAAAATAAGCAAGTAGGTGAAAAGAAATAGCTATCAGATGGAGTGTTCTTTTTGCGTGAAAATTAAAGCATCTTGGTAGGTACTATGATGGTCCAAAATAGATTTTCAGTAAAGCCTCATCTGCAATACCTGCAATGGTGGACAATTCGAGACCTAGGATGTCCAGTCATCAATCTGTTGTGCAGAATGAAAGTTCAGCATATATTTTGTTTATGTGAGGAAAGTCGCAGGCATATAAGCATTTTCAGTAGGTTCACTTGTAGTAAACCGCAATAATGAACACTCAAAGAAAGAGAGGACTAAGTTGTGCATGTCATGGATGGTTCATGTACAAGTTGATTGACGAATGCTAAGAGAAATATGGAATGTGTAATGCCTTTTGCCTTTTCAATATAGAGCTAGTGAGCCTCTAGTAATGATCTATATATTCCTAGAAATGCATGCTTGAGGGATTGGGTTGAGATTGGCTTCTGATTGTCTTAGCTTTGATATTTGAACTGCTAGGCATACTTGTGAAAATTTTGATAACATAACTGATGTTTCTTCTTGGTTTTGGTTTTCTTCTTTTTGTTGGCATTTCTTGTCCATCTTTTTTGCACATCTGTGTCTTTGAGTGTGCGTGTTCTTTGCCCTCAAGGATTGGCTAGTGACTTGGTGTGTTCCGTTGGGGGGGTGCATTGGTCGCTGCTATTTGCTGCTATTGGGTTTTGTCAACATGTTTTTAGTTTGAATAGACTTGTAATCTGAAGGCAGTTAATTTGTTCAAATCATCATTGAGCCAAACCTAAGAACTAGAACAGTGAAATTATGGTTAAAAGCCTGAACTAACGCCCGATGTACCGTGAAACGCATCAATTGCATTAAACTTGGAAGGATCATTGACAGCTGTGGGACAAGAAAACAATAGAGGATGATGCATAAGTTAATATTCTGAAGAAACTTTCTAGTGACGACCTAATAATGCAACCAAAAGCTGAAAAGGATATTTGGTGTAAGCACTTAATGGAGTTAAATTTGGTGTAACCTTTAACTACATCTCTGTATTGTAGTATTAGCTGTATGAAGTATGTATTGAATGATGGTTCTGCTCCTATTCTAACTCGTTGTCATCATTTCTTGACTACTTTTTTTGTATCAGCAGGACACTATGCATGTTTTGTTTTTGTGTACAACCTTTAGACAGTGGAAGATGAACTTAGTCGCCCAACCATCTTTGTGACTAACATGATTGGATAACTAATAAGAATAATTGCATTACTTAGACAACATGAAATGGATTGGCAAATTATTAGATGGAGCAATGCTAGAACCTTATGTGGTTGTAAAGATAATTAATTCAGTTAATTATGGTCTAGTGGTTCTTTCGGCAACAGGTAAAATTTTAATGACACCATTGCTGAGTCAAAAAGTTCTTGGATAAAACTTAACTCTACGGAAGATAATTTATTTCATCTGTTGATTTTGATTTATAGGGGGTTTTGTTATACGTCGAAATTCTTTCCTTTCTGAACATTTCCTCGCTTGAGTGACTTACGCTTCCTTGCACATGCAAAATTTACATTAGATATCTTATTAGAATTATTCTCTGTACTAGTCAACAAATGTATAAGGTGATTTAAAGGCAAAAATTTCATTGGTGTTAGAATACCAGGTAACCAGTGATCCTGCAAGCTAAATTTTCAGTCACCTGAAATAACATATGACTTGGAATTAGTATTCCAGGTAACTCTGGACCGTAACAGGTTGTTGTGATTCGAATATTTTCAAAGGCACACAAAGTTTCCTTTTCCATTTTCAGTTATGGCTCGATGAATATGAAAGTTCAATTCAAATTTTATGCATCTTGATCTGTTTTAAATATAAAGTGTTAACTACCTGGTGCATATGGCAGCTTTCATCTCTCAAACCTTGATTTATTCTCATTGATCTAATTTTACTAAATGTTGTCGAACCATTTGCAATGCAGTTCAGGATCTATTTATTGAAGTCCAAGCCTTTTGTATAGAGTTTTCAAGGATGAGAGAAGCAGCTACGTTGTTTAGGCTCCTTAAAAGCTTAGAATAAGATAGTCTGGTTTAATTCAGCTTAGTTCTCTTTGTGTAAGATGATCCTGCCCTGTTGCTATGACGTTCTATTTCGAGGATAGCATCATGGCTTGTAATGTGAGGGGTAAAAGATAAAGCACTGCTGTGTATACTGAGGATTTTACATCCATCTGGCGCTATCCCAGATAATGGGCATATCTTTTTATTTCAAAATGCAAAAATGGCAGCAAGAAAGGAATCAACATGCAATTTGAAATTTGATTGGAAGATTTCATTTTTGAAACACCTTTACTTCATTAAGCGACAGACGAGGAGATAAAAAGTGTCATTACAATGCTCTATTTGACTTGGTGGCGGATTTAAGGAAAGGGCATTCGGGATCCTTAAATTCCTATAGTATTCATAAAATTTTGATATAATTTCAAGTGTCCTTGAAGTTTTCTTATGAAGGATGTGAAAGAATTACGTGGTTCTTTAAATTAGTTCATGAACTAAAATTTTGAAAGGATATGTGGACCATAAAGTTTCATTTGAAGTAAACTAGAAAAAAATCTTTTTATCTCAACTTATTGGTGAATATTTTTTTGCTTAAAATACTAGAAAAAGAGTAGGTAAAAAATTTTAGTGTTATTTTTGCCCCAATTAAGAATTTTTTCTGGATCCGCCACTGATTTGACTTGCATGTATTCAATGACTAGAGCTTGAAATGAGCTTCAGCATGTAGCAAGAAACATGCTGATGCTACTTAGCTGTCATATTTTAATAGCTGTTACAACTTGATTTTTTTTTCCCCTAAATTAGTAGCTGTTGAAACTTTATATACCCGTGTTACTCTGGGTTCTCTCATTTGTCGCCAGATGCTAGCTATCTAGGAAATTTTTCCATACATCATTTTTATGCTACTGCTGAGGTTCACTTTTGATTTTGTTTTATACATAACAACAAAGGGACATAGTGAAGCACAAGACAATGAGCAGCAACTCTGAGGCTCAAACCTCTAAGACACCAAAACTATTTGAGTTACTTTGGCTAGTTGTAGGATCTATTTAACAGGATCTCACAAATTTTTACTTACATAAAACTGTGTGCCTTTCAAGCATCATTGTATTTGTGTAGTTAGCCTCTTTCTTTCTTCAATCATTTTTATCTCCTGACAATCAGCTGAAAGAAAACAAAGATTTTCAGCTGAAACAGCCTCTTGCAACTTCACTCTAATAGAACAAGGTGCTTGTCCGGGATTCTATTCAACTCCAAATGCACTCCAGCATTGTTTGTTGAAGAAAATGCTGCTAGAAGCATATTAGGTGAATTGGAGTATCTAGATGTCCTCCAATTGAGCTTGGATTGGTAGGGGATCACTTTATATTTGCCTGAGAATCATTGACAAGAGAGTTGTACTTCTGTTTTCTGCACAAATTTTCAAAAAGCCACAAAACACCAAAAAAAAAAAAAAAAAAAAAAAAAACTGTTGTTCAGTACATGGGGCTTAGTTCAATGTTAAGTTGCAGGAGCATAACAGTATTGAGCACGTTACATCTGTGAATGTAACCTCTCGTCCTTCACCAATTTAAGGGATAAAGGTCAGATTCATGAATAAAACCTATTGTCCTTCACCAATTGAGGAGGAGATAAAGGATCATCATAATGTCCTGTATAACTTGGTGTGCTCAATCACTTAATTGCGAACTAAACCTTCAGCATGAATTAATAGGCTTCAATCCTCATACAGGCTATTGAACTGTCTTTTTGACATTTTTGGTTAAAAGCTTTATTAGAATCTATTTAGCTGAATGATCATATAACTATTGGAAGTAAAAAATATTTCGAATTACAATTGGTGGATGCAAGCTGGTGGATTATTGGTGGATGCATACTTTGTCTTCTTTTTCTTGCGCTTAATCATAGGCTTGTAACATAGCATTAACAAGTGAAATATCCGAATCAAAGTATGCATGAAGTGTACCATTAAGATGTGATTTCCCCTCCACTCACAAAAATAGGTGGGAGAATACGTGAAAGATACAAAGAGCTAACATTTTTCAGAGTTAGATGAGCAGGACATATGGTTCAGGGCAATCTATCTTCACCTTCTTAAAGATCCAAAATTTGCCTTTGGTTGACTAAAGCAGCTGAATTCCACTAAAATCAAATTAAGCAAACATTGCGCTTATTTTCAGGGATTGTTCAGCTGTTTTAGACCCTTTTTGGGTAATAAACTATCCAACAAAATCCAAAATTATCTTACCCTTGTAATTTTTGGATGTGTTAATAATACGAACTGTTATTTACGAGAAGAAACTGAGTGGAGAAAATCTTTGCCATAAATTGTTAATCATGGCAAAATATATAATCACTTAAAAAATTTACATGCACAGCCAACATTTATGCCAAATACATTGTCACTAAATGAGAGTTGATGAGGCTTTGATTGACCCCACGCTAATGGATTACACGAAACTTTATATAAAAAGAAACTAATTTGAGTTAGAAGCAAAAGTTTTTAAACTTTATTGACTAGCAAATAAAAATGCTAATGACAATAGATAAGCAAAAAACTTTATTTGGAGAGTCAAATTGAACAACCGCCTAGTTTTGCGATCTAGGCATTGATAGCAACTAGTTACTATTATTATATCAACTCAATTATAAGTTTCCGACTAGTTTTTGGTCGGAATTGATCATGTGCCTTGCAGGTGATCATTTTTTAAGGGTAAAATTGTCAAATTAAATTTTATATAATCCGATCTATAGTCCTTTACATTTCACAAATAAATTGTTTCGTCCCTCACATTCCACAAAATGAATTTTTCATCAATCATTAATCATGTGTATTAATAATTTTTTTTAAATCCATGTATATGTCTATTTGATTTCACCTGAACAGTACGAATAGCATGTAATATATCTCTATTTCATTTCACCTAAACTAACTAATTGTAGTTGTACACATACTATTCAACAGATATATACATGGGTTTAAATATGACAATTTTGTTTTAAACCTATATCTATTTGATTTTACCATGTGAATCCATTCAATATTTGTGGCCTTTTCTTTTTTAGTTATAATTCATTTATTGAGTTGTGTAATAAGACCATCTAATTAATCGATCCTAATTCGAATTCTATAATCATGCGAACAAATTGCAGTTTAAATCTGAAATTTCTACTCACTACCTTTAAGACCAATAATTGAATTTCTTTCCTTGTGATTTTTTAAAATTTGAAAGTTTCAATCACTTACTTCTTTTTGTCATACTTTTCCTTTGTTTATTTTTTCTGTCCAAATTTAATTCGATATAAACACTTACTAATGTTTAGAATTAAATGTCTTTTTTATTTTCAATTTTTGAGTAAAAGAAAATGAATATGAGTGAAAAACTAACAATTTTTTTTTAAATTCCTATATATATCTATTTAATTTCACCTAAACAATACGTTCAGATGAAATCAAATAAAGATATATTACATGCTATTCATATTGTTCAGGTGAAATCAAATAGATATATACATGAGTTTAAAACAAAAAGTTATTTGTGCACATGATTAATGAGGGATGACAAATTTATTTTGTAAAATGTGAGGGACGAAAAAATTCATTTTGTAAAATGTGAGGAATGAAATAATTCATTTTGTGAAATGTGAGAAACGAAAAAAATTATTTTGTAAAATGTGAGGGTGGGTCAAATTATGTATATTTGATTTGACAATTTTACCCTTCAAACATGACAACGTGCAAGGCACGTGGTGGATTTCGACTTAAAATTAGTTGAAAAGTTTGGTAGGGACCAAATTTGATCAATGCGAATTTGTAAGGGACGTAAAAATACACTTTAAAAAATCAGAGATGAAAAAAGTTATTTTACAAAATGTGAGGAACGTTTTGAACGATTTTCCCCTCAAAATATATAGTTGATTAACCTTTAACCTTCAATTATTAAGTACATACACTTATCCCTCGAACTTGTAAAACGGGTACACTTTTTACACTTTTGGCTAGTGATAATTTCAAAAACCTCCCCTAAAGTTTGTGGTAATATCATTCGACACTCTTGAAATTTCAAAAATATCACTTAACTCCTATATCGGGGAGATGAGATTGTTAATCACTATCATAGCATACAAATTGATAAAATTGTCTTCACTACTTTAACAATTTTTAGACAAAACATTATGGAAGAAAAAATTTTTAAGCAAAACATGTAAATCTTATATCATAGTCAATTTGGTAAAAAAATTCAATATAAGACAATACAAAACAGTAGAATTCGGAGAAAAATATCTCTCTCATTAAGTGATTATTTTAAGAATTTTTTAATAATATGAGGGTGAGATTGTTGCACAGGTATAGTTTTATGGCAGGTTAGTGATATTTTTGAAACTTTAGAGATTCTAAATGATAATAACATAAATTTCAAGAGAGGTTTCTAAAACTATCTCTAGCCAAAGGGGTGGGAATATACCATTTTACAAGTTTGAGGAGCAAAGACATGTACTTAATAGTTAGAGAGTTAAAAGTTGACTAACTTAGTGTTTGATGACCATCCAGATTTTTTACCCAATTAAATTATACTTACAAATCAAATAAATATGGACTAATTTATAATCCTCAGACTTTTAACTCCATTTATGAATAAAACAATTTATATTTTTATAAAATAAAATAGAATTTAGTTGCTTAAATGAGTATTTCTTTGAATTGTAAGTACACTCGACATATTAATAAATTTATTAATTTATTGATTATTTAATACCTCTTTAAATTAATAAATTTTATGGTTCCAAAATTATTAATTTATAAAAGTTTTACCGTTCATCCGAATCCACTGGTGCCTATATTTTAAGTTTACAACATAAAAATCATCAGCTTTGAATCATATATTACAGAGTAGAAAAGTATGTTGAAGTACCTACTAAAAGTCGTATTTTTTCTATCATAAATGTAATATTTTAATTTGAAGACATATATTTTAATAATTTAAAGATAATGTGGAACACATTTAGGATATGTTAGCTTAATTATGTCGAGAGAGAGAGAGAGAGAGATCAAAAATCAAGATTCGTGTTCAAAACAAAAGAAAAATAATAATTGTTGTGCCACGATTTTTTTTCCCTTTTGCATTAAGTATGGAAAGAGAGGGTAGAATAATATGCATTTCTACTTATATCCAAGAACTACTAGAAGGCCTTATTTATGGAGGTCCACGGACCCCTGCCTTGGAATACGCTAATCTCTTCTCCTCCAATATATATTAGCATCCACGAGGATTATTAGTGGGAAAGAAGTGAACGAGTTTTACCTATTAAGTGTGTCTAGGAAGACTTAAGAAAACATCATTCATCTTTAATTGTAAATCAATTACTTCCACTTCTTTGTTAAAATTCTGACCATGCAACTGGAAATCAATTCGGAACAAGTTTTTTTTTCCAACAAGTCGATAAATAGTCCTAAACAATTAGATTAGAAACACTCAGAGGTTAAATTCGGAACAAGATGAATGATGCAAAATCTTGAACAAATGGATTGATCAACTTGTTTATTTAATTGAAGTCGTGCACCTTTTGTTCATTAACAGTTTTTTTTTTTTTTTTTACCCCTTTTCCCTGAGGCGTGGTGCACGTGCATCAAGGCATTTGCTTTCGGAAAGCTCAGATGAGCATCATGCATTTTCTATTTCTCAGAAAAAAAGAATTGTGTTTAGATAGTGAATTATTTGAGATAATTTTCTGAAAAGAATATTATAATACTATTTTGATGTAAAATATGTGAGATAAAAATGTGGTTAAAAAATATATTGATGATACAGATAAATAAAATTTGACAAATAATCTACTGCCAAAACAAAAGTATTTGGAGGTTGACGCAACTAATGAGATATTTTTTTCCAATCTCAGATAGAAATAGTTCAGCATAAATTATCTAAACTCACCAATTGCCTCCTCCAACTAGAAAATACAACCTAGGGATAATTTTAGAAACCTCCCCTAAGATTTCTGATAATTTCACTGAGCTCTCCTGGCATTTGAAAAATTACACTTACCTCCCTTGATTGATAGTTTTAGTAACAAAATTTTAAAATAATATTGACTTGGTCAATTTTTAAAATGAATACTCAAAATGCCCTTCTATAATGAGTTTTAATTTATTTTTCTATACAAGGAAAATGTGCCAAATTTTTCATGTTCATACCTACTATTTGATAAATAATTATAATAATAATTTTGTCACTATGATAGGATACTTTTGATGGTACTTTATTGTGGATAAAGATTTATAAGATAGAAAAGAAAATGGTGAAATAATTCATTTAGAATTTATGAATTTTTTGGGTAGTAGAATTATCATAATTTGGTAGTAATTTTGGATAATTTCTTTTTGATTTATTGTTAATTTTAGTGCCAAAAATAGAAAACAAAGATCAGCAAAAACATTGGATTACATATAAAATTAAATAGTCAAAAAAATCACTAGTTTGACATTTGGTTACAATAGAAACTAAAAACAATAGTGATAGTTCTATGATTTTATTGGTAAAAAATAAAAGAAAGGAATAAGAAGGAAAAAGAATGAAAAAAATAATTTTAAAACTCATTCTAAATATAAACATACCAAATAAGGGAATTTCATTAAAATATTTATGGATAAAATTGTTATTTTACATGATGAGAGGGGTATGTATAATTTTTTAAATTTTAAGGCAGCTCAGGGAAATTATTAGGAACCTTAGGGGAGGTTTCTGAAATTATCCCTACAACTGTCACATGTTGACCGCTAAGCAAGATTAGTAGCCTCATGGGCACCCAAAATATCTATATAGTCTGCGAATAGCCAATTGTCATGAGACAATTGTCAAACTGCTAATGGATGTACATTCCACACCTACCTCATTGAAAATGAAAGAACGGGACCAGCAGTAGGCCCATAAAGAACTTACCAGCACTATGCAATTGGTCAACGTACACCTACCCCGTTGAAAAGAAAGATTGAGGGCAGCCTCTCTCGAATTGACGTCTGACAAATGCATTATTTGGAGAAGAACTTAGCAGTACTCCCACGTTTATGCTAATACAAATCATGAATTGTTTCTAATACAAACGAATCATATTGCACGCGAACAGGTCGTTCATCAACATTGAGGTCGAATTGAATTCGAAGTTAAGGATATTCATTTGTTAGCTTGTGAGTCGGTTTGATTATATATATATATATATATATAATTTTAATAATAAAATTATATATATTTATAATATTTTATTATTTATTAAAAAATTTTATTTATTTTTTTAAAAATAAAATAATTATTTTTTATTTTTTTAAATTCGAGTTCGAGTTAACATTCGATTTAAATTTAAAGGGAAAATCGCCAATTTAGTCCTTAAACTATTTACTAAAGCCGATTTGGTCCCTCAACATTTTATCGCACGAATTAAATCCCTTAACTAAAATTTTTATGCCAATTGAGAACCTATACGGTGTCGCCACCCAAAACACATGTGTCTGTACAGAAACCAACGGCGAGGCAGGGGCTTTTTTGAAAGTAAAAAATACGATTTCTACGTCCTCCTCTTCGTCTTTTTCATCGTCAATTGTTTCTTCTTTTACGGGTGTTTTTGGGATTTCGCCGGTTAAGCCGGCTTCCATCATCCCCTTCAGGGGTCTAAGTGGTTGCCCAGTAGCCAACCCAGTATTGGGAAGGCGGGGAGTTTGGTAGATAAAGGGGGAACGCTGCTACGGCGGATAAGTCTAGTAATACCGGGAAGCAAGGGCCTGTTGTGAAGAAGAGTACTGTTGCTGCAGTGGCGGCTGCTTCATCAGAGGCTATGTCCGAGGATTTAAAGCTTTCTAGAAGCAGTTGGTTGTCGAAGCTGTTAAATGTCTGTTCCGATAATGCTAAGGCTACTTTTACTGCTTTGAGCGTTAGCATTCTGTTCAGATCATCTTTAGCTGAGCCAAGATCAATTCCCTCGACTTCTATGTACCCCACTCTTGATGTAGGTGACCGCATTCTTGCTGAGAAGGTATATTTTGGATGACTTTTGCTACTTATTTCCCTAATTCAGTTTTCAGGGGATATTTTTTTAAATATGTTGGGTTGCTTTATTTATGTCTGAATTGAAGTCCACTGGATTATTTATGTGATGACTTTTCTTGGCCTTAAGACCAATGACTAGTCCTGTAAGTGAGAAAATTTCTGATGTGTTGGTGATGGATAAGAGAATAGATGATTCAAGCTTTACTTTACAGGCCAGTGGAAGCAAGATCGATGAAAAGTCTGCCGTAGCTGAGGGGGAAATGGAAGATATCTTAGGGTGCAAGCAGCCTCCTCCTATGTCTAGAAAGGACTCTGTTGGGGACTTGCTGCTAAATCTTCCAAGGATAGCATCTCTGCCTCAGTTCTTATTCAACATCTCAGAAGATGTTGACAATCAAGCTCGGTAGCATGCGTCCTTCGGGTCTACCAGTGAAGTTCCTCGCCCAGAAACCTGTACATATACATACGTTAGGGTCTTTTGCTGCAATTTGCATACCGTGGTGGATTCGGAGATTCTCATTGATGAAGAATCCTAAATGTTTTTCTTTTTGTGTTATGCTTGTTGGGTTGTAGATTTGGTATTCGGTGTAGCTGATATCACATTATCTAAGTGGAAAGTGGAAAGTGTGCAGTTTTATCTTATCGAAGAACATCTCTAGTATACATATGAATCCGAGGCTTCCTTTCTGGCAATCAGAAACTACATACATCCATGTGCTCAGTGCATGGTGGTGATTGCATAATTTTCCACAGGTAAGGACTTACCCTGAAGTGGGTTTCCGTGTTTATCTGCTGCTTAGATTCACAATCAAAGACCTCTTGATTTATGAACGACAAAAATGATGAGCATAAGAAACCAAAGGTAGAGCGTGTGAATGTATAAGAAACTAAAGGCAGAGTCTTTGATCGATTAGTCAAGCGAAAAGCCAGCTGCAAGCAAAATAGAGCTCAAAGCGCAGAGTTGTTCTGGTTGACTTGCTAAGCGTTCCTCACACTTTCATTAAGAAGATTTACAGTTTACAATTTATGCTAGTCATGAAATATATGTGAACTAATTATACACACACATGACCGCATAAGTCTCAAAATTACAAAATAAATATTGTGCCAACCATATATGCAAAAGAAAATAATACTCCCCAGAAGAAAAGTCCATATGACTAGTCCACTGGGTTTCTTGGCCTTAAGACCTCCGACAGCACCGGCTTGCTCAAGGGTTAGCCTTCAAAAACAGGAATTGGAAATAGGCAAGAGCAAAAACAAAACATTCAAATCAGAACTGGAATTGGAAATTGAGCTTGGGTATCCAGTTGCTTCAAAATTTCTAGTAATGATTAAATGCGGCAAAGATGTAAGAAGGGGGACCACTTAGATCCCTGTAAGAAGGGGCAACCACTTAGACCCTGTAAGAAGGGGATGATGGAAGCCAACTTAACCGGTGAAATCTCAAAAATACCTGTAAAAGAAGAAACGATCAACGATGAAGAAGACAAAGAGGAGGATGTAGAAATCGTATTTTTTTACTTTCAAAAAAGCCCCTGCCTCGCCGTTGGTTTCTGTACAGATACATATGTTTTGGGTGGCGACGCCGTATAAGTCCTCAATTGGCATAAGAATTTTAGTTAATGGACTTAATTCGTGCGATAAAATATTGAGGGACCAAATCGGCTTTAGTAAAATAGTTTGAGGACTAAATTGGCGATTTTCCCTAATTTAAATCGAGTTTGAGTTCGAACTTACATTTTAAACTCATCGAACTCGAATTCGAAATCAAACTTCATAAAAATAATTTAAAATTTAATATAATTAAATCAAAACTCAATTCGATTCGAATCATTTGCACCATAGTTCCTAATCAACTTCTTTGTCATGATTAAGGATTGTTTAGCCTCTTGGCTCTTCAAATCTTTGAATCCAATCTCACAACAGCATGAAAATAGTAAAATACCAGCGCGGGCTAGCCGTTATTGGTTAATTGGTCAAAGCAAAATTGAGCACAGGGTTACGTGTCAAATATCTCGAAGGCCGGGAACCTTGACCTAGAAAGGTGGCGTACCTCTCTCTCTAAGACTCTAACACAGTGTTAAGAAAGGTGGCGTAGCAATTACATCTAAATCTGCTGGTGCTTGTATTTTGAATTTTACAATATAACCCTAAATTTTTTTTTTTTTTTACAATATAAAGATCACTAGCTTTGAATTACAATTACAGAATACGAAAGCATGTTGAAATACATGCTAAAAATTGTAATTTTTCTGTCTTAAATGCAATATTTTAGTTTGAAGATGTATATTTTAATAATTTAAATAGAAAATGAGACACATATAGGATCTGTTAACTTAATTAATTCGATATATATACAGTGTGAGAGAGAGAGAGAGAGAGCAAAAATCAAGAATTGTTCTCAAAAGAATATACAGTGACTCGATGCTACTGCGTCTGTGCGTGCCCTTTTGTCTTTTTTTGAGAAAGTCTTCCGTCATATTCTTGAAAAATCATTTAACAATGCCAAATTTTGCTGAGGTATTTCTTTTAGCTGCTGATTCTTTGGAAGTTCCTTCTGAAGCCCCTTTAATATCCCATTTTAACTTTTCTCCGGTTTTGCAATGTATTTCTTTTAGCTGCTGATTCTTTGGAAGTTCCTTTTGAACCCCCTTTAATATCCCATTTTAACTTTTCTCCGGTTTGCAAAAGTTTTAACACATTTTCTTGAGAACAGTTCCTGTCAACCATTTGATTGTGAATTCTCTCGTACCAAAGATATTTTGATACAAGTTTTTCAACCTACTGGGTAATTTTGTAACTCCAACAAAATATTCAAGAAACCTTGAATTCTAATTAATTATATGCATTTCTACAGTTTTATAAGTACGTTATATCCATTCAAGAATTACTAGAAGGCTTTATTTATTGAGGTCAGTGGACCCTTAACCTGGAATAGGTTAATCTCTCCTACATTAACATATTTTTCCTTTAAAAAAAAAAAAGTAACCCACAGTCGCTTTCAATTTTGTAGCATTGTGCCTTGGATTTGTGCTAACTTAACTAGATGGAACATAATAAAGTAATGTTATGTATTCGTAGCTCTGCGCCTGAGTCATCTTTTTGTATGGGTATTGTTCCTTTTGGTTCTTCAAAAAAACACATTTATAATATGCTTTTGGAAACCAAAATGACTCATTCATAATGAAAATTTAAATGAGTTATTGACACGTTAAAAAACGATATGTTAAAAAAAATGACGAGTTATTGACACGTTAAAAAACGACATATTGATAGTGATATGTTCAATAATTTCACATGTTAAATCTTTAGATTATTATTTTTTTAATAAAATATTTGAATGGATTTGACTCTAATTATCATCATGAATCAAGAGTCAAAACATATCTTGAAATCACAGGTCGTTTATAAGGATTTTTACAGATAGCTTATAAATACAGCATTTACATTGACAATAAAATTTAAATACACGACTTTTTTTTAAAATTAAAAAAGTGAATTCTTTTTACTAATTGAATCAATTTGTGTTGGCTTAGATTACGCGCACGATGCATTGACAAATTAATGGAGTAAATACTTAACTAAATGGAACATAATAAAGTAATCTTATGTATTCGTAGTTCTGCGCCTGAGTCATCTTTTTGTATTGGTATTGTTCCTTTTTTTTTTTTTTCCTGCAAGTAGTTTTTGTATTGATTGGCAAAAGGACGTACACATATTCCAGCAAAGGCTCAAGTAGCTCTATACAAAAGTGTTAGACACACTGAGAATTAATCCATTCCTCATCTTGAAATATGCCTAAAACATAATCACTAATCAGTTCACATCTATAATCCAATCTCCTATCTAAATAAAAAGAGCATTTCTGGAATAAAGCTCTGAGATCGTTAATATCATCAGTCAAAGTAGCCATTTTGATATTCTTGACTATCCCTTCCGTTGTCCCTTTCAACAGCTGAGGGCTGCGTATTGTCCCTTTTGGTTCTTCAAAAAAACACACTCCACGCCCTCGAGTCATACGCTCTAAAAGTCTAATCCACATTCCACGCCCTCGACGGGAGCAAACGAGATCGTATTCTCAATACACTAAGCATCGAGCTAGCGCTGCAAATTCCGTCTTGTTCAATTTCTTCACGTGAGACCGCAGACCGTACGGGCCTACACAAGTTTTTGCCCTATGCTATAAATCCACGTCCTACACCCTTGATGGGAGCAGAAGAGATCGTAGTTTTCTCAATACACAGAAAAAGCATCGACCTAGCGCTGCAAAATCCGTCTAGTTCAATTTCATGGATAACCCAAAGTTGCAAAAACTTCCTGTCATCAACTTCGGCAAGGAGAATTTGCAGCATGGCACAAAAGGCTGGTCCTTGGCACGCAACGAAGTCCGCCACGCTCTTCAAGAGTGTGGTTGCTTTCTTGCCGTGTATGATGCAGTTTCTTTCAAGTTGAGGGATTCAGTATTTTCTGCGCTAGAAAAACTGTTCGATCTTCCCGTGGAAACAAAAAAGAAGAACACTTCTGATAGGGATTTATTTGGTTATTTTAGCATTGACGGTGACTCATCTAATCATGAGAGTATGGGAATCGAAAATTCAACCGACATAGAAGAAGTCAAGAAATTATCTAAGCTCGTGTGGCCCCAAGGAAATGATGACAATTTCAGGTACAACTTGATTTATCCTCATCTTATCAATTCTTACTAGTAAATCCAACAATTAATTAACGCGCAGTGTATTGAAATGATTCCAAGTGAATTGAATCTTCAGTTTGTTTTCTTTTATGGATAATTGCTAGTGGGATTATCCATGAATGTGCAAATCTGATATCGGAGTTGGAAGAAGTGGTGATTAGAATGGTTTACGAAAGCTATGGGGTAGAGAAGCTGAAGTGTGATTCTCACCTAGATTCAAACATGCACTTGCTTCGGTTCAACAGATATATATCGCATGGAGTTGACGAGAAAACCGTGAGTTCTAATGCTCATACTGATAAGACCTTCATCACAATTCTTACTGAGAATCGAGAAAATGGATTGGAGGTAAAATTGAAGGATGGGCAATGGATCCCTGTTGATTTCTTGCCTTCATCATTTGTTGTTATGGCAGGAGAAGCAGCAATGGTAGGTTATATATATCCTCTTACTTTCTTAAATTTAATAGCTAAAAGTAGAAATTTTGACAATAAAAATCCACTCGCGTGACTTTTAAGGTATCAGCAGTGTTCATGGTTTCTTATCAATTTCAGCAACTAGTGGTAAATGGTAAAGGGTTTCACATGAATTTATACTACTTGAAAGATCGATAGTATTAGTAATTGAACCAAATTAGCATGCATGTATTTAGCGTGCAAAGTGTTTAAAGTAAAATTTCACCTCACGATGTAAATTTAAGGGTCAAGAGTCTACTTGTTATACGGTGGGAGCAAATGCTCATAATAGGAAAAGAAAATGCTTAGAATAGGCTTTGAATCTGTTTGGAATTACAGTTTGTGCTCCCACTGAATTGTGAAACAATTCTTAGTATCATGGCTGTTATAGTAATTTGGTGAAAAATAAATAAATGAAGAGAATCAACTATGCAGCAATTCTAACACCATTATTAAGTTGCAAATTGACTTTATTTGGCCAACAACATTTTTTACCGATCATTTGAGTAACTTATTTAGAAGTATTTGCTTAGAGGGATTTTTTTGGGTTAATTTTTGCCCTTACTGAAAAATATTTTTAGCTCATTGTCTAAAACAAGGTGAATATTTTTGGGTTGGGAGCAAAATTAAATAAATCGAAGAAACATTAAAAATGCAAGGTGAAATCGCTCTTATTATAATAAACAAAACACTTGCATACCACAAGAAAGAGGAAAAAGAAAACAAGAATAAGTATGCGATCGCATGTGACGTGAACATGTATATCAATGACCTCATTGTAGTAGCGACAATTGTTCTCTAGTAGAAGAACTTTTATATTTGTTTTCTAAAATAATTTTGATATAGTTATTCTTTTTTGTCCTCTATATTTTTTTAATTAATCGATATTTTTTGTCCTCTAGAAAGCGTCTTTATTTTTTAAAACAAAAATCTAGACAATCAAGCCTTTTTCTGCAGGCATGGAGCAACAGCAGAATACAACCTTGTTTTCATCGAGTTTTAACGAACGCGAATGCAAAAAGATTGTCATTGGGGTTGTTCTCTTTCAATAAGGGGGTCATACACATCCCTCAGGAGTTGATTAATGATGAACATCCACAGCGCTTTAAGTCATTTGATAACCTGGGATTGCTCGATTTCTTTCTCGAAGAACAGCGAATGGGCCTGCCAACTGATTCTACCACCAAGAAATATTGTGGTCTTTGACTTTTGAAATCTTTCTCAAAATCTCTCACACACACACATATATATACTAGTGAGATGGCCTGCACTATGCGCAGGGGACTAATATTTTCCGTGTTTTATTGTGTGGGTTTATTAGTATAAATCTCTGTTATTATCTAATGCATGCACATCATTAGGGAATTATCGTTTTATTAAAGGTTAATAATTATGAAATATATAGAATACATGAGGACAATAATATATAGATTGCATGAGAGCTCTTTTATAGAATGCTTAAGGGCAATGTTATTTTGCATTTGGATCAGGATAATTAGAAAATTATAAAGTAAATGATTCCCAAAAGAGTATTTATCATGGTTGACACAAAAAAGAAGGGACCCTGCAAGCCAATTAAGCACTTAAACCATAGAACTTGACATTGCTAAAAATTAATCACCATTAATTAAGCACGTAACCAAACAAACCCAAATTAAACGACGTGTCAATCTGATCAAAGCAATCAACTTTTTGATCCCAATCTCCGACAATTTATTTTCACAATCAAATGAGAACCCAAAAAAAAACTCCATTATAAAAGAAGCGAAATTAAATTACTCTAAACTGAAAAAAAAAAAGCCAATATTAATTAGCTGAAAATTAAGAAAGTGACCAGCCCTACTCAGCTAATCACATGCATAATAGGAAAAGTAAACTTTATTTTATTTATATACAAATATACTAGAAATTTAAAATAGAAAATGAGGCAGTATTATTGTAAAGGGAAACAGTCTCAATGGCCCTCCAACTTTTGGCCGCGTAAAGTTTTAGCCCTTTAATAAGTATGAGAAAACTTTTGGTCCTTGATCTAGTAAAAGTACAAATTCTTGACCCTTCTATCAATTTCAATAGTTATGAGTGATGGAGAACATCATCATGTGCGACGCACGAGAAAATAACAAGGCATTCTTGTCCATGCGAGAGTATTAATCAAGTAAAAATTTGCTTGCTTCTTCTCCTATCCACCTTCAATCCCTAGGGATTTGGGAAACGGTATCATTGCATAATTAGATTTCGAACTTTTCAGTTTAAGAATAATACAAAACAGACAAATTCCTATTGGCACGAGAAAGAGATCATAGTAATGGTTTTCTATCCCACTGAGGTACCTTGTTCTAACATAAAAGAACAAAAATTCTTCTCCGAAAGCAAAAAGAAACAACACATTGAGGATCGGTAAAGGAAATTGAAACAAACTCTTGACATGCACAAACAAATCCAAAGTTGAGTTGAGGAAAAAAAGGAGAGTGATTACTGGTACAATCTAATTCGAAGACAAAACTAATGTGGTCTTTGGAGATGGAGATGAGAGAGTTTAGAATGAAGAGAAAAGAAAGGAAAGAGATTGATAAGCATGTTACTGATGATAAGGAGGCGGAACCTTTTTCATTTGAGTGCTGTTGTTGTTAATAGCTGAAACGGTGTGCGGGCTGCTAAGGAGAGGAGATGGTGGGGTTTTTTGGACACAGTCAGAGGAAGATACAAATGATTTCCAAGACCGATCAAGATGGAACAGACCCCTGCTATGGTGTAGGTGAAAAGTTCAATTCTCGTTTCTTGATTTCTGCTCTTTGGTTTACTTTTCTTCCCTTTCCCTTATTAAGAAATGAGCTATGAGTGTGTGGTTTGAGTTTTTGGGAAATTTCCTCTATTGCAACTAGAAATTGAAGATGGACGGGAGAAGCAGCGGCTTTTGGACAAGAATGCCCTTGCAATTTCCTAGTGCATCGCACGTGATGCTATTTTCATTTGCTCATAACTGGTAAAATTAACAGAAGGGCGAAAAAATTGTACTTTTAATAAATTGGGGGTTAAAAATTTTCTCATAATTGTTGGAGGGTTAAAACTTTGCATGGCTAAAAGTTCTAGGGTCACTGAGACTTTTTTCCCTATTGTAAATGGCTGACTAAAATGGAGATTGGAGGAATAAGATGTGCAAGAGTGATAAAGAATAAGAAGCACGAAGACAATGGAGGACAGTAAATAGGACAAAATTGAACAAAAAAAAGGATTAAAAATTTATACATATCTTCAAACAAATACATTTGAAAAAAATATTTATAATTAAACATAAGTTCCATGATTATAGACATACTGAGTTCAAGCATTAAAGAGGATTTAATCCTTATGACACTCATTAAAGTCTATTCAAAAACGTTGAATGCAAATCCTACATAGCTAGGTTTTTTTTTTTGGTGGAGAATTGATGAGCTTTATATAAACAAAATATAAGAATTTACATTGTAACAGTTAACTTTCCCCTCCTATCCTCCTCTACAATTTTAAGAAGATCTCGAAAAGGAAGAGGAGATGGGAGTTTGACTCAAAAATAATTTTATCTATCTTATTGAGATAAACAAAAGGAGTAGCCTAGATGACAAACAAGATGAGGAAAGAGACAAGAGAGAAGTCATAACAAATTCAAAGTCAAAAACTTGTGGCTGGTTGGCTACAGGAATGAGAAACAAGATGAGGAAAGGGACAAGAGAGAAGTCATAACAAATTCAGAGTCAAAAACTTGTGGCTGGTTGGCTACAGGAAGGAGTTCCAAACCACTAAAATGGAAAAAGTGGAATGACAAAAGGAGGGTAGAAAATTGGTTATAATTGTATTATAATTGGCCATTTGGATAATTGTTAAGACACATAATACCCTAAAATTACAGTAAAACCAGTAGGAGAGGACAAAAAGGACAATAGGAGGATAAAAATTGAAGGAAACACATCTATCCACGGAGAAGAAGCAGCAGCCAGAACTGAATGAAACGGCCCAATTGACAAAAAAAAAAAGGGGCCAACCATTTAGTAAGAATTACGGGACAATTGCTTGACAAAAAAAATACTATTCATAGGGCAACTCTACCTTCTATATTATCATATATTGTTATATATATACACACATACACACACATACCTACCTATACATACAAACATAGTAGGTTTGTATCCCGCAAATCGAGTGGAAAATGTTTAATTTTGAGAATAGTCACGTGTGCATATGTTGGATCTTTAATCCGATATTGAACTTATATGTGAATACTTATGTATTATAGACTGTCAAATAAGATTAAGTTCAATTAAAGTAATCAATTATAGTTTGGACTTTAATGTATCTAATTGGATGTGAGCCTTTAATTTGTAGAAACCTAAGGTAATTTCTATTTCTATGATAGGTTGAAATAGGAATTCAAACGATAACATGAAAGTTATCTATAAATAGGATTATGGTTCTTAGGTATGTATTCTTATTGTTGCAAAATAGCTATTTCCTGATATCCTAGGAAATATACCAAAGAGAAAATAAAGGGCTCTCTCGAGGGACCAGAGAATTCGTGTTGATTTGGAAGGTTACCCTAAAATCTCCAAAGATTCAAGTACAAATTAGTCAATATAAATTCACATACGCTTCCACAATTTTGCTATTAATTTATTTCTCAATTATTACCATAATGATTTTGAATTTAATAGGTGATAATTTTTCCTATAAGTCAATATAAACAACCATCAACAAGTAGTATCAGAGCTAGATATGGTTAATTATTGAGAAACAATTAGAATTTAGTAATTCATAGTTTTTGAGTTTTTAATAAAGGGCCTGTTTGGAACAGTTTTTTGGGAGTTTGTCTAAAATTTTACTGTAGTGCACTGTAGAAGTTTTTGAAAAAATTTTGTAGAAGTTTTTTGTAAGGAGAAAAATTTTGTAGAAGTTTTTCTAGGGTTAAAAACTTTTTTTCTTTTTTTTTTTCTCTTTCTCTTTCTTTTTCTTTCTTTCCTTTCTCTTTCTCTTTTCTTCTTCTTCTTCTTCTTCTTTCCCCTTCCCCGTTACCTCTGCCTCCAGCAGTGCCACCCCCGCCACCCCCTGCTTTGCTTCTCCCCTTCTGCCCCGCCCTCGCCACCCCCTCGCCCGCCTTTCCCCTCCCCCGCCATCCCCACCCCTTCCCCCTGCTTTCCGCCATCCCCTCTAAGAAAAAGGCCCGCCCGTAACTTCCAAACAGGCCCACCTTCCCCCTCTACCCCGCCACCCCCTCGCCACCTTCCTCCTCCCCGCCACCCCCTTAGCCCCTTCCCCCTCCCCTATTCCCCTTCCCGTTTACCACCTCCGAATCCCGCCACCCGTCAATTTTTTTTTTGGGCAAATCCTCCCTTTCCCCGCCACCCTCACCCTCCCTCGGTGCGATCTGGTCTCGCGACCAGATCTGCCAAAAGGGAAGGGGAAGGGTGGTTGGGGAGGAGGGGGGAAGACGTAGAGAGAAAAAAAAAACTTGCGGGGGAAGAGGGAAAAAGGAAAAAAAAAAGGGAGAAGGAAAAAGGAAAAACAAATCGGCACCGGAAAAGGTGATTGGCGCCGGAATCGGCGGCGGAGGTGGTGGCCGGTGACGGAGCAGTTGACGGAGGTAGTGGTGGGGGAGGAAGAAGAAGAAAAGGGGAAGGGAATTTTTTTTTTTTTTTGTGTTTTGGATATTTTAAGTGTGTAGGTTAAAAAACTTTGATAAGTTTTTGGGGTTCCTGTAGCACAAGTTGTTAAAAAACTAGTATAATAAAAACTTGGTAAAAACTTGGACTTCCAAACAAGCCCTATGTTTCATGGACCGGAATGCTGATTATTTAGGATTTTTGATCCACAAATGGCCCTAATGGTGGTGGCGGCGGTGGATTCTTTGGCGGACCTGATGGAGGGACAGGCCCCCTCTTTAAAGCCTAGGAAATACGCTACCCTGGGGTAAAGCATGTGGCCCATGTGGCTCTATCAGTGGAGGTGGTGGAGGATCCTTTGTAGGACCTGATGGAGGGATCAGCCCCCTTTTAAAAGCTTGGGGAACCAATGTTTTGAAAATCGGATCGGGTCGGTCAATTCAACTGATCAGACTGCGAATCGGTCAAGTCTTCGGTCCATTTCATTACTAGTATTGACTTTTTGTAAAAATCGATCAAAATCGCAAAAAATCAATCATATCGTTCAACTCAAATTGAACTGTGAATCGTGATTTTTTTTATTTTTTCCATCTTTTTTTTTTAAAATTGAACCTAATGTTTTAACATCATAAAACTTATTAGTAGAATCTTTTGCTCCCAACCCTAATTTCTAAAAAAGTAATCAAACTCTCTATATTTCTCAGCCTCAAACTCAAAGATTGTCGTTTTCTTTTGTAGTTCTATTAGATTTTGTTTAATTTCAAAAATCTCAATGCATTTTGTTTAATTTTAAAATATGGTTGTGGTTTGTGTGGGATTTAAGATTTTTACCAAGTAGGTACAATTGAGATAAATTTATTTGTTTGAATTTACAATTTAAAAACTTTATTTGTGTTTAAAAATACTTAATTTTTTATTAAGTGATGTCTTAAATTAGTCTATGGGATAATAATCTAGAACAATTGAAACAATTATTCTATGCGCAAGTGTGTGTGTTTATGTGTATGTATATATATTTATGTGTGGGTGTGTGTATATATAAAATATCATCGAACCGGGGTTGAATCGGTTTGACCAATTGAATCTTGACCCAATCACCTTACCAGTTTAATTAACGGTCCAAGTTTCAAAACATTGTGGGGAACACCTTTTTCTGAAGTGAAACATATTGCTGAAAACTCAACTCTTGTCTGCTTGCACCATGGAGTTGAAGTGGGTAAAAATTAAAAAAGAGAGCAATAGTATGCGCCATAAATGATAAACGCTTTTTGATGAAGAAATTAAAGTAGCCATTGAGAACTTGTTTGGGATGATCAATAATAGAGGTTAGCATATATATATATATATATATATTTACATGAAGACAAGGAACCACTTAGATGCTTTTTGTGCTGTCATGGTAAGTCAATTATTAACCGTTTTGTAGATGCTCTTTAATGCTGAAAATCTTTTCACTATTATTTTCTAGAAAAAGATAGGTGAAATGTATTTTGTAGTAGTTTGATGCCCCATTCATTGGACTGAGAATGAAAAGTTAAACGAGTATGTTTAGTAATACACCAAAAGGGACCAAGTCCCTTTGACCTATAGGTTAGAGGTTTTAACCTTATCTGCAGTGAAACAAATTTAAAGGAGGTGTCAGAGCACCACTTTACTCTAATCAGGTCTGTATATCTGTTAGTTTCTTACACAGTAGATTAGGTTATACAAATATTATCGTTGCTTGAAAAAAAGAGATATGTTGAGTAATACTAGCCTAAGTTTTTATAATTGAACATTGAATTAAAGGTAATTTTGAAATAAAGAAAGAATTTTTAGAAGCAAGAAAATAAAGAAAGATTAGATGAGAGTCAGAAAAGTAGCCTTCGTATTGGACAGGCTTTGGAAGGAGGATTCGGGGGATCATAGTTAAATAAGTCGACTAATATATAAAGAAAGATTCTAGTAGGAAAAGATGTTCTCAATGTATTTTTACACCAAGATTTTAAAGGAACAGATAAAAGTGTCTGTCCTAAAATTGACCAGAAAATCAATTAACAATTGTTTACAAGCAGTAATATTTACTTTGATGATTTGGCTAACGAGCTTAAGTTGTTTTTGTAGGTTTACTACATTTGTTGCCACTTTCTCGGCTTCTTTTTTTTTTTTTTTTTTTTATTTATGACACATCGGGTATCCGGACCTCTGGCCTGATTAATACCCCTGCAGTCTGGGAAAGGGTGCCTCAACCCACTCTGAGCACGCTAACCACGGAACCAGATGGAGCACAAAGTGAAGTGAATTTTACATGAGTAATCTAAGTTATTCCAGAAAATTCTTTTACACAATTGTTAAATTGCTTATAGTTTACGTTAAGTGATTGGGATTTTCTGTCCTAATTTCTATATGAAAATATTAAATTGCTTATCGTGTACCTTAAATAAATTGATTAATATGCTATCCAAAAAAAAAAAACCAAAAAGATGATCAAATCTCTCTCTCTCTCTCTCTCTCTCTTATTTTTTTTAAACGTTTCATCTTTACACAGGAACAAGCTTTTTCATTGTCCAACTTAGCAATGTTTTCACAAGTCTAATGAATGTAAACTGTCTAAACTTTTTGTTTGCTGTTCATCTTATCTTTTCCCTGCTAAGTGCTACAAGTAATAGTTTAGGATGGTGCAAACCAAAAATTGATGACACTTCGAGGGTGAAAATTGCAAATCCCTTCTAATTTTTTGTCCACTCTAATAGATGAGCTTGGAAATTTTCGCTTTATTCAGATTGATTCAATGCAAGAAAGTAATTTTGTTATGTTGAGTTCAATAACTTTAAACGATATATTTGACATCTTAATAGTGTAACTTTAAATTCTAACCAAATACTTTCAAGTCTGCATGTCTTTGAGCCCTTCCTGAGTTTTATCTTTATAGTAAGCTAACTATTTGGAAGTTGGCACTGGAAGAAAACAATGAAACACAGAAATAATTGAGCTTGACTGTGTAAGTATCCTGCTGGAATATATTTAGACCATAAGTATTGATCCAAATCCTGTGCTGCAGGCTCCAGACAAGCAAGAGCTAATATGTTCAGCAAAATTGAGAAGCGAAAAGAAAAAACTATTGAAGATAAAAAGCTCACATTGAAGACCACAGTCATTTGTTTTTTTGACTGATCTATTACTAATAGTATTTGGAGTTATTTCGAATCCAAATGTGCTGTATGACGGCACCGATAGGAGCAATTTGATTGATTGGATTGGAATTAATTTGAAAGGCAAATCTCTTGCTAAAACAAGGAAGAGCTTTGTTGGCAGCTCCTATTGAGTGCACTTGGAAAGAAACGAATGCAACACAATTTAGGAATGAATGCAGGGATACAAAAGTTATTCGACGAGAATCCTTAAGGTAGTTATGTGCAGATTGTCCTCTTTCAAGAAAGTCAAGAAGATGTATATATAGTAATGGATGATTTGTTTTTACTTGCAAGAGTAGTTAGGGATTCCATAATCCTAAACAAATTTTTATTGTTATTTTTACTACTTTTATTACTTGTTAGTAGAGTAAATTTATGTGCTTTATTTGTGATAGTCTAAACAATAGAGGAGTTCAAAAACTACATTGACATTTAATATCTTGTACTCAATAAATCATTTGTATATTTACAGAAAATGGAGTATTTATGTTTTTAAAATTTGGTGTAACGGAAAAGTCCGATCACTAGGGCCAAGAATATATGGAAATCGGTGAGGCAGTCACAACACCCGAGGTGTTGAACGAGTTTGGCAGATCCAGAGGAGCAGAGATCTTTCTTGGTCTATCACCAATACAACCACCAGCACTAGAAAATTTTCGCACAAAGGCTAAATTGATTGAAACTTGCATCGTTTGGTAGGACACCATACAAATTACTCTCGAAACTGACTAGGGTTCTGTGTTTGGGTAGTCATAGTATTTTTTTTATTTAATTTTATTAGAATTATAACTGTTGTCATTAGTTGTATTTGTGTTGACAAGGAAAGAAGAGAAGAAATCGATGCCAGCATCCTACTGAAGATCTATAAGCAGATCTGTAGTTGCCTATCTTGAATCGTAACCATTGCCCTCTATCTAAAATATGCTCTCTGAATCCATGGTCTTCACTAATGCCTAATGGTTTCAAATCCTCGTGTCTCCAAACTTCCCCTGTCCCCCTGTTCCCTATCCCACATCATGCCATATGTCTATCACATTAAATGATATTTTATGGATTCTTCTTTCTCACAGAATAATAGAAATAGGTAAATCATCCTCATCCTCACAAATCAGGATGGCCTTGTACTTGCAGCATGGTCGAGTTGTCCCGTCTTTGTTCTTAAAAATTTAAGTAGACATGTGGCAGGATGTGGGATAGGGGATAGAGGGACAAGGGGAGTTTGGGGACAGAGGATTTGAAGCCCATCTATGGATCCTTATCGCAACCATATACATAGTTGAGTTTGTTTAGGGCTTTTCACGTATTTTTGTTATTGGAGTAGGACTTTTTTTTTTTTTTATCAAGAAACAGAACACATCGGCAGTACTCAAAAGAAAGACCAAAATTCAAATAGTTTATCTAGTATTTCATAAACACCTAGCAACCCTCTTAGGAGCAGAATCGTCTACATAGGCAATTTTCGCAGTGGGCTTAGCTGACAGCAAATCGGTGAACTCTTGGTATGGAGACTTTGTGAAGCGAGTTTATCTCCAGAAGTCGGGGGATAGGAACCCACAAGTCTTCAACCGACATTCAAACGTAGGATACTTTAGTTTATATATTGAAATAACACTTGAGTGAGATATACCCTAAAATACATTATATTTTCATCCTAAAATAAAAAAGTTCTCAAAAATATCATTGAGATTTTGTAAGATCTTAGCAAGCTAACTCCGTTACTGTGTCAGCAAGCCTTAGTTACTTAGCAATTAGTTGGAGTTAATTGAATGCTGACTCCGCATGACAATTTAGCTACTTAGCTGTAAATTAGTTACAATTAGTTACTGCGTCAATTGCTGGAAGCCAGGTAGAGTTGTAAGTTACAATTGGTTTGAAACGGGGGTTGGATGAGTAAATGATGCATCAATAAAGGGGTTAGTGGGTGAGGAAGTCGGTCTAAGTTGCTGTCACAATTTCTCAAGTTCTTCTAGCGCAATTTTCTCTCAGTTCACCATCTTTTCCTCTTGTTTTTGAATTGTATTGTCCATTTCAATTTACAAAGTCATGAGCTAAAAGAGTTTCTGTAAGGCTTGATCCTAGGAAATTGATGAAAAGGTTTTTTGACAACCCCGAAAGACAATAATAAAGAAAAAATAAATAGAAAGAGAGACATAAGAATTATGTGGCTCGGCCAACTAATCTACATTTATAGGCGAAAGAGTAGCAGATTCACTATAAAAAAAGAGAGTATAAAAGAAAGAGTACCAAGCTCTAGAAAAGAAATCCTAGGTCTAAAAGCACTAAATTCTAGAAACACAAGAGAATCTAAATATAACAAAAGACTCAACAACCTAAGAGGTCCAAATAGTCCACTAACTAGCTCTCTTTGTTTGGTACCTTTCAAAAACTTCTCTCTTGAATTGGGGCTTAGGGTCCTTGAGCGGTGCCTTGATGCATTTGAACTCATTTAAATCCACAATATTTATAGCCACTAAGAGGAGAGATGTCTTTGTAAAATTTTCAATATGGTTTACAAAGGCAAACACAACAAATTTCCACCTTTTATATCCAACATCGATAAGTTGGCAACCATGCTTCACCTTTTGTATGAAAGTTTCAACGGATCCTAATAGGCCAGCATCCTAAAAGCCACAACGAATTCTAATGGATCAAAGCCACAAAAGCCCCAATAGATTCCAATCGGCCAAAATCACAAAAGTCTCAGCAGATCTCAACAAGTTGAAATCGTGAATATAGTAATCTTGTTTCATCTTCTCCACAAATCCCTCAATGGACTTTTTCTCAATTTCCTGTAGCACTGAATTAACTCTAGCATGAACTAAAAATAGCCTCCATCTTGAGTTGTCATCCGGAAAATTGATGAAAGAGTTTTTGGAAACTTCAAAATATAATAATAAAGCAAAAATAAATATAACAGTCAAGAATTATGTTGTTTGGACAATTGACCTATGTCACAAGTAAAAAAGCAGTAAATTCACTATGAAAAAGAGAGTACAAAATCATAAGTTTTAGAGTACTAAATACTAAAAACACAAAAAAGCCTAAATAAAACAAAAGGCTCAACAACCTGAAAGGTCCAAATAAGCTACTAACTAGTGCTTTTGGTTGGCACTTCTCAAAAATCTCTCTTAAATTGGGGCCTAGGGCCTCTCGAATCTCTGTTGATATACTAAAGCCAGTTGTTTGATAACCTAATTCAGTATTTAAATTTAATGGATTCAGATCTTAATATGTTTGGATGCGTTTGATAACTCAAAATCGAACATCTGAATTAATTAAGTAGTACTAAATTTTTCAGGCAAAACTTGCTCCAAAAAAATAAGTGATAAGCTATTTACTTATTACTGAATATGATATACACTCAAATATATTAAATTTAATACTTAACAATTTAATAGTTTAATGGATTCAGATTTCAGTTTTCATATTTCAGTTTTATCAAACGTAGTCTAACTAATGGTCCAAGCTTGCTATTAGTATCTATTCACAAGAAAGTCCAACAATGAGTTTGGTTAGTGGAGACTTGCTAGCAATAATATCTTTTCTTTTGCTTTTTTAGATCATCTGAAGCTGGACGTTCAGTCCCAGTAGCGTTTGGATTTGGCTTGGTCAATTAGCTGTATTTTCTTGTTGAGGACAGAAGACTAGAAGAGTTGTCCAAATTAGCTAGAGGATTTGGTTTATTTTGTTGTGTTGCCTCGCTAAGCCGAGAAACAACACAATTGGAGAAAGAAAACAAATCACAAAAAGTTTTCCAATATGACACAAATAAACATCTAAACTACCTTTTCATACCTTTTCTATCTTATCACGTCTTCCATTTGCAACAAGTTCTCTTTATTACACCCCATGAATCCTCCTCTTTCCTGGTTTCAACCCATTTCTTTTATTTTGGTACTCTGGTAGAATGCAAACTTAAAGGGAAAAATTCACTTTTCATCCCCAAACTTTGTGACAAAGACACATTTGGTCCCCAAACTTTTTGTCAGAACACATTGAGTACATGAATTAAAGATTTTTTGTCACATTTAGTCAAAAAACGGGAAGTTATTCAATTTGGATGGTGAAGACCACATGGCTATTAACAGATGTCCAAATATCAATTTATAACCAACACAAGTCAGCTTTTTGTGGACATTACACAATTCCTTGAACAAGTTGTCCATTTTGGTATTATTTTAAGTTCTTACTTAACGGGCATTACCTATTTAAAACACTAGCTTTTTGTGGACATTTTATTCTCAAACATTCAATTTATAATAAATATATAAATGTTTTTAAGTAAAATTCAAAAAGTGTTAGATTATATTAGCTGTTTTTAAGTAAAATATAAATGTTTTTAAGTAAAATTCAAGTAAAATGAAAAAAACAAGTAGGTTATCTATTTAAAAGAAATTAAATATATTTTAAAAAAGAAATATCGCATAAAGTATCAATTCTTTATGGCTTTTCTCTATTACATGAACCAAGTGTCAAGTTTTTATAGGCATTTTATTCTGAATCATTTAATTTATGTTAAATACATAAATATTTGCAAATAAAATTCAAAAGCTGTTACACAAATATTTTTACCAAAGGAAAACTAGCATGTTTTGTATTTAATATAAATGAAGTATTTGAAAGTAAAAACAATTGTCCATAACATACTAGTTCTTTACGAGTTTCTTCCATTATATGAATAAAGTACTAGTTATTTATGAGCATTTTACATTGGATCATTTAATTTATATTAAATACATAAATATTTATAAGTGAAATTCAAAAAGTGTTACACTAATATTATTACGAAAGGAAAACTAGTAGGTTTTTGTATTTAACATAAATTAAATACGTGAAAGTAAAAAAAGAAATTACCCACTTTTTACTAGCTCTTTACGGGTTTCTTCTATTATATGAATAAAGTACTAGTTATTTATAGGCATTTTACTCTGAATCATATAATTTATGTTAAATACATAAATGTTTGTAAGTAAAATTTAAAAAGTGATATACTAATATTTTTACGAAAGGAAAACTAGTAGGTTTTGTATTTAATATAAATTTAATACGTGAAAGTAAAAAAAAAAAAAAGAAATTACCCATAACATATCAGCTCTTTATGGCACTACAAGAAAATTGCGTTTCTGTGACAGGCGAAAGTCGTCACTAAAAATTCAGAAGTCGTCACAAAAAAAGTCAGTGACGACTTTTACTGCTGTCACAGAGCTGTCACTAGTTCTATGTCACAAAAGGGGGTCCATGTGACGACTGTTGAAAGTCGTCACAAACGATTTCGCTTTTGTGATGACTCTTGTCGTCACTCATTGTTGTACATTGTGTGACGACTTTTATTGTCACTAAGCTGGCTAAATTCTTGTCATAGTCAATCCTTGGAGTTGTCACATTATGCTTCCGTTCAGTGACGACTTTTGTTGTCATTGTTTTCCATCCATAAAAAGTGACGACTTTCTGGTGTCACTAGTGAAACTTGTTGGCAGTGACAACTTTTTTATTGTCATTTATTTTTTTTGTAAAAACAATAATCCAATGTTAATTACGCAACATAGCTGCCAACAATCACAAAACGTTCATTGAGTAGCAAGGAGAAAAAAAAAGCCAACATACGAAAAGAAAGCCAACATTCATTTCCAATAGAAAATCAACCCAAATACACATATATATAAATGTTGCCTCAAATGAGTCATAAACCATGCACCATCCAAAATAAGCCATTCAGTTACAATACTAGTACGATTTCCCATCCACAATAGAGAGTAGTAAAGTTCTATACAAAAATATGAGCACGATTCCCATCTAGAACAAAACATGAGCACGATATGCCTTGTAGTCTTCAAATCAAAAACCATCTTCACAGCAATGACTGGCTTCTTCTTCTTAGGAATCGTGTTAGAACCTACACGTTACCAAAATTGAAGCAATGAGCACTAGTGTTAAAACTAGAACTACACTTCTAGATAGGCACCATATTATAAAAACTAATGTCACTCTAATTTGAAATTATAGCAATCTAAGTAAATTGCTTAACACAAAAATAAAGTGAAATTATAGCAAATAAGACATTGAATGTATATTCTGTGAAATATAGAATAACAATACAAACACAATAAATATCTGCATGTTCACAAATATATGTGCAATAACAATAACAATAACAACAATAAAATCCTAAAATCATTGAGAGCCTAGATGATCGTGAACCACACAGTATATCAAGAAAAAAAAACACACACACACACACAATCACAGGTGCCTCTTTTTCCTTAGCACAAAAAAAAATTCTGATACAGAAAAATTTAGATGAGTTCGACAAAGAAAAAAGTGGAATACATCCCAACGTTCAAACACCTTTGCTTTAAAAACACTAAAGTTTTGGTTGCAACATCCAGCACCTCAATGGCTGTAATTAAACATGAACAAGATTTCAAGCACCTAAATCAGCCTCAAGCAACTCAATTGCATTAAACAGGAATCAAATTTGGTGGAACCAGATTTCAAGTGCCATCAAGCAACTAAATTGACATCAAGCAACGCAATTGTATTAAAAATGAATCTCTATTTTGTAGAACCAGAATTCAAGTGCCTCAATTGTAATAACTATGAAGAGCAAACAATTTATTTATACCTGACACAGAAGTTGCTTATTTGCGCAAGTCTTTCAGCTGGTTAGCTAACTCATCATACAGGCTTCTTGTTTCTGTTTGTTGCTGTTGCAAGGTCTTAATCAACTCTTGCTGAGCAGCGAATTGTTGAGTTACTTCTGCAACTCGTTTTTCTGCTTCATCTGCTCTTTTTCGGCTGTCCTCAATCTCATGCCTCCAGCGTTCTACCTCAGCAGCTTGCTTCTTGGTTGCACTATGACCGCGGATGTGTCCAGGTATGTAACCAAGTTCTTGCTCGCATATTTCCTTGCTAGTCATTGAAGTTGTAGCCTGCAATTCCCTCATTTTGTCCTAGGAAAGTAAAAAATATGATCATTATGTAGCTGGAATGGATGTCAATAATTTAAAAATCCATTATCCAAGTGAAACAGCTCACCAAGGTCTCTTTTGCTTTGTCATTTACCAGCCCCCCTGACTCCTTTGACTTTCGACTTAACTCAAACATGTCTATCTCTGAAAGCTCGACATCTTCTTTCCTTTTCTGTCCAAATTTTCAATTTTTTCATTTTCAGTCATATGACAAAAAGGATGTACATGTACAAGTGTTGGCTGGGTTTCAGATTACCTTTTCCTTAACAACTCTTGCAAGTGATTTTGTGCCAACAGTAGTGTGGCAGTCATTTTTGGCACGATTTTGCTTGTTACGTTCACTAATTTTCTGCCACAAATTAGTGAAAATTTTAACTGACAAAGATTAGCAAATTTGTGAAGTGAAATCTGAAATTTAATAAAAGGATAGGTTGTTTTGACAAGCTAACCTTAAATTCATCATTTTCAAAGTAGCTGACCAGCCACTTCCAATCTTCTTCACTCACACCTTCAGGAACTTGCCTCAATGCTTCTTGCCTTGATTCAAAACTCTGGAAATACTTGTGAAGCCGATATCGATGGTTTCAATATTGTGTGTTTAACTGCCTATTAATAGCAATTTTTGAGGTGATGTGCTCTGGAAATCGAAAGTCATCCTACAATAACAGTGCAATCTACTTAAAACCAAGCAAATCTAAAGCAATAAAATCTCTCATACTTTCTGGATGAAATTAGAGTATTAGCAGGTCAACAAATACCGTAACCGTGCTGTAAATGCCTTCTCGGTCACCGGGATTGAGATGGGACCACTTTGGAACATTAAGCCTAGCAGCCTTCCTAACAACACAACCCCCTTCTGTGATGAAGTATTGAGAATCCTTCCCAACAATCCGCCGAATACAATCATCAATTTCAATGGTGAGCGTCTCATTAGCCTCCCTTTTTTTTTTATAATGATAGATTTCGTGTACGTCCTCTTCTTCTTGCTGACAGCAGCATAGCTATTAACAAATATCAGTCCATACATTACTTTGACCACATTAACAAAGTCAGTCATGAAATAGAAACTTGGTTTTTAATTTCAACCGTGAAAATGAAGTCTAACTTACCATTTTCTTGCTCATCCGAAACTGGAATAGTCTCATTTTCTCTGGATGCACGAGACTCAGATATCTGAGGGTGTATCATCCTACTCTTACTAGCAATTTCTCTAGGTGAAGAAGTTGGAGTGACATATATTGCATTCTCTGAGGATACACTCTTGGATGCACTTCTTGGTTGATTGCTTCCAACTGAATTAGGTATTGCAGGCTGTTGTGCACCTTGAGCTTTTCTCTGCAACATTTGGCCTCGCTTTCCTGGTCCAGCCATCTAAAAGTAACAAGAAATTAGTGTTACAGCATAGTATAATTTAGGAATAAAAACTAGTTAGCCGGAGTTAAAGAGATTAAATTTAGTTTCATGTAGTCCTCATCAATTTCACCTATTCCGAATCGATGTCATTATCACTAAGAATCTCCTCTTCGTCTTCCTCATTGTTAGACTCATGTTCATTCACTTCATCATCATCATTAATGAAGTCTTCAAAGGTGCCATTTGAGCTATTTTTTGACTTGTCAGCATGTACAATGGATGAAGGTACAGCCTTCGGTATCTCATTGTCTTCTCTTGAAAGTAATGGTGGATTGTCGAGGTCTATTATAATAGTGAAATCCCCAGTTGCTTCTTCTTGATATATTTCCTCAACCATTGGTTCTTTTTCTAAATCTTCAGGAACATCATACAAGTGCCTTGGACTGAACCTCTTGACGACAAACCAGTTTTTGCCTAGTTTCACGTCTTCAAGATAAAAGACTTGTTGGACATGTTGAGGGAGGATATATGGTTGGTCTTCATACCATTTTCTGGACGAATTGACACTTGTGATACCCCATTCTTTGTCCACTTGCATCCCAGCACTATCATCGGTCTTCCACCAGTCACACTTGAATACTATAACCTTTTTTTTCCCGAGCCAGTATCTTACTTCAATAATTTGTTGTATCACACCATAAAAATCGATCATATTGTTACCATGCTCACCTCTAACTACAATACCACTGTTTTGAGTCTTTCTTTGCCTTTCCCGATTTTTCGTGTGAAACCTATACCCATTAACCATGCAGCCCGTATACATGCAAACTCGGTTGTCTAGCCCAAATGCTAATGCTCGAAGCTCGCCATTGGAAGCCTCGCTGCCATACATAACCTAGTAAGGACAATTTCACCTAAATCAGTAATTTATTGTATTAGAGATAAAAAAAAGTAGGCTGTCCAAATGACACTACAAACATACACGCTGTTTAACCCATTTTGCAAATTCTCTATCGTGCCTTTGGTCCACATTTTCAGCACTCTCTGCCTCCAACTCCATTTTATGCGCACTATAGACAAAAACAATCACCTTGTATAAATTTGCCTTTGAACATATCAAACTATAGAACAAAGGTACAAGCTTTAATTAACATTAAAAGCTTACTTTATATAGTCCTCAAGCTCATCACAATTGTTCAATATAAATGTATGAATTTTTTCCAACTCTGAGTCAAGGAAATTGCCCCTTTTGGGCCCTCCAAATGGACGACCAGAGCATGAAAAAATGGACAATTCACCAGTATTATATCCCCTATCATTGTTTCGTTCAGGCTTGTTGAATATCGTATCAATATTGTCTAGGTACATAGAGCAGAATGTCAAGCATTCTTTATCTATGTACCACTCAGCAATGCATCCCTCTGGCCGGGCCTTATTCCCAACATAACTTTTCAGCACTGCCATATGTCTTTCTCAAAGGAAAATAAAAGAAATTAGAAGATTGCAGTGGTCTTTAATAAAAAAAAAAACTTACAAGGCTATATGTACCACTCTCTACCTCTCAAATGGGAACATCCAATGATATTGAGCTGGACCGCCAAGGATAGCTTCAGCAGGCAAGTGAACCATCAAGTGCATCATTATATCGAAGAAAGCTGGAGGGAACAACCTCTCTAATTTACATAAGATGACTGCAATTTTTTGGCCTAACTCCTCCAGAACCTCTCTATGTAATGTTCTAGCACATAATTTTTTGAAGAATTCACTTAACTCGAATAGCACTTGCCGAACTTCTTTTGTTAAACTTCCACGGATTGCAAGTGGGAGTAGCCTTTGTATAAAAATGTGGAAGTCATGACTTTTCATTCCAGAAATTTGAAACTAGCCATTCTTTATACATCGGCAAATGTTTGAGGCAAACCCATCTGGATATTTGACAGAATTCAAGAACTCACATACTTTTTTTTTCTCCTCCTTGGTTAGGCTATAACAGGCATGTGGCATGATATAAGAGTCGCCATTTGGAATCAAATGTAGCTCTTTTTTCAAACCCAAATCCTTCAAATCTTGATGACACAACCAGTGGTCTTTGGTTTTGTTTTCAATATCCATAATTGTGGCAATGACAGTCTCTGAGACATTTTTTGACACATGCATTAAATCCAAATTATGCCTAAGAAGGAGGTCTGCCCAATATGGTAACTCAAAGAAACAACTTTTCTTTGTCCAGTTCAAACCACTCTTAGAACGCTTGCATTTCTTTGCATTGGATTGCGCCTTGGTCTTCCCAAAATTTACCTCCATATTTTGCACCTGATCCAAAATTTCATTTCCAGATAAAGGTGCAACAGGATTCCTAAAGTCCACATTGCCATTGAAAGGTTTTTTTTCTCGCCGCCAAGAATGGTCAATGGGTAAGAAGCGGCGATGACCTGTGTAACACAACTTTTTTCGGTGTGGTAAATGTACGCAAGTTGTCTCAACCATGCAAATAGGACATGCTTGATACCCTTTCGTACTCCATCCGGACAGCATTGCATAAGCTGGAAAATCATTTATAGTCCATAGTAAAGCTGCCCGGAGGTCAAATTTCTTGCCACTATATGCATCATATGTTTCAACACCAAGCCACATTTCATTCAGTTCATCTATTAGAGTCTCCATGTAAACATCAATCTCATTTCCCGGGGATTTAGGCCCAGGAATTAGCATTGATAGGAAAAAGAAAGGATCTCTCATACACTTCCAAGGGGACAGATTGTATGGCACTAGATAAATAGGCCAGATGCTATAAGCACTACTCATGGTCCCAAAAGGATTGAAACCATCAGTTGCAAGACCTAACCTCACATTTCTAGGATCAACGGCGAAGTCCGGATGCAACCTATCAAAGTGTTTCCATGCTTCACTGTCTGCTGGATGCCGCATGATGTTATCATCATGCACACACTTTTCTTTATGCCATCTCATATCTGAAGCTATTTCTTTGTGGGTATATAATCGTTGCAGCCTAGGCTTCAAAGGAAAGTAACGCAAAACTTTGCGTTGAACTCTTGAACCTGCCATCTTGTAGCGAGGTTCTTTACAATTTAGATTTGGACAAGTGTCAAAATTTTCATTTTCCTTGCGGAAGAGAACACAATCATTGACACAAGCATGGATTTTTTCAGATTTAAAACCTAAGTCTCGAATGAGCTTCTTAGCATCAGCAAAAGACTTGGGAACTGTGGCTTCAGGAGGTAGTGCATGCCTAAAAATTTCCAGCAATGCATTGAAGGACTTTATAGTCCACCCGCTCATTGTTTTCAAATGGAGCAAAGTGACTACAAAGGATAGCTTTGAGTAAAAATGATTCCCTGGATACAGCTCCTTTTTTGCATCTTCTAACAATTTAAGAAAGTTATCTGTGTCACTATGATTCGCATTTAGACTATCATCCGTTGATTCTTCCCTACCAGCCCAATTGTCCCCCCATTGTGCTGTCCCAATGTCGTGCAACATGTCATTTAAATCTTCAGTATCACTATCCTCCTCTCCATCCCCATGTTCAGTACTATCCCTACAATTTTGGTGTCGAAATTGTTCCCCATGGTGTATCCATCTTGTGTAGCTTTTACGAATGCCTTGAGTCAATAAATGATCCTCCACAACTGTTTTAGTTTGGTTACAAAAATTATTGCATTGTGTACATGGGCATGGGATTTTCTGATTTTCAACTTTTTGAGAATATGCAAACTTGAGGAAACTTTTTACTCCGAGTTCATAAGCCTTGTCCTTCCTATTGCTAATCTTCATCCAAGTTTTATCCATGTCCTAGATATAGACACATCAGCCTTTAGTACAAAATACTTTTCTAATATCAAACTAAAGAGAATAATTTGTTAACTAGCCTTTTCAAAAATTAAGGCTACAAGTCATATGAAAAGCAGCCATAAAAGTAATATGAAAATTCATATGAAAAGCCATGAAATCAGTATCATATATCAAGAAAAGTAATATGTAAAATGCAACATTTCAGAAGCCCAAATTGCCTCGAATAATGGCAAGGAAATGAAGCCTTTCGGGGGTAGGACAGAAGCCATTGGATAATGAGCTAACAAAAACAGGGGAAAATTAAAATGTAGGTTCGAAAATGGCAAGGAAATGAAGAACAAAGAACAAACTTCAGTTGAACTTACCTAAGAAATGTATAGCTTTCCCCAATTGCCTTGGATTTGCTGGTGCTAAAGAGCTCGACGCGGTTGCGGGTCAATAGAGGGGAGAAAGGGCTATCGTCAGTGGTGAAGGAAATGCTGAAGAATAAATTATGGTGCTGGATAGCTCGGACTTCAGTGGCTGATGGTGGTGGATAGCGGCGGACTTCAGCGGTTAACGGTGGTGAGCGGCATTTCGACACGGTTGCGGGTCAATGGAGGGGAGAAAGGGTCATCGTCAGTGGTGAAGGAAAGGCTGAAGAATAAAGCTCAAGTTGCTGGGTAGCGGCAAACTTCAGCTGCTGATGGTGGTGGATAGCGGCGGACTTCAGCGGCTAACGGTGGCGAGCGGCATTTCGAATCTACGGGAAGGAAGGGTTAGTTCACCATAGGAAGGAAAGACTGAGAATGAAATTTGTCTAAGTGTTGGAAGAGAGAAGCGGCGAGACTTTTGTTTGTGTGTGAACAACCAAAAACGACGTCGTTTTGTAGAGATTTCAGCCACCCGCCTCGCGCCTCTTTCAGATTTCAGACTGGCGCTCTTTTTTTTTTGGCATCTAAGCACATCTTTGAGATTCCAGGATTCACACCTTTAGCTTCATACATTTTTTTTCTTTTTTTTTTCCCTGGTCAAATTTTTTTTTCAGGTTTCTTTTTTCATACTTAATCTCTTTTTTTTTTCCTTAATCTCATCTATAAATATCAAATAAATTATTTGATATTGGTTTCTTTTTTGTGCATGTATATATATATATATGTGTGCTTGTTTGTGTCTATATACATCTTTTTGGGTTTGGACAACTCAATATACAAATTATTTAAGAAATTACCTTACAATAAAACTTACACAATAAAACATGTTTCAAAAATTTAACATGCATAGAATCGCTTATATACAGTATAGCACTTCTTACTCATGCTTATACTACTCTTTGTCTATTACTTAGTTTTTATAATAAATTAAAAGAAACATGTAATCAAATATTCTGTTAAATGTGTGGCAACTCTCAATCTTATTGCACAATAGATATTTTACTGAATAATTTTAATTTCGTATATACCCATTCCATATGAAAATAATTATTACTTATGATGTATTACACGTTATACTAATCTTTCACAGTGCTAACATTAGACTACAAATTATATTCAATTACACTTTTTCAAATTATTTCAGTTATTGATTTTTGGGGGTTGTTATAAGGAATAATAAACAATTCGTGAAAATTTTTTTATGCTCAGACATGTCTATTATGTCAACTTAGCAAAAATTACAAATATCTAAAAATAGTTTGTTATTATATCATTTGCATTTTGCTAATACGTAATGAATAGGGGCTAAATTATAAAATTAGGGTGTCATATCTTCGGTGCTTTTGCTCATATAAAAGAATTGGGGGCTAAATAATAAAATTAGGGTGCCATAGTAGAATTAGTGAAATTTGATGAAAATACTATAGAATTGCTTATATACAGTATAGCACTTCTTACTCATGCTTATCCTACCCTTTGTCTATTACTTAGTTTTTATAATAAATTAAAAGAAACATGTAATCAAATATTCTGTTAAATGTGTTACAACTCTCAATCTTATTGCACGACAGATATTTTACTGAATAATTTTAATTTCGTATATACCCATTCCATATGAAAATAATTATTACTTATGATGTATTACACGTTATACTAATCTTTCACAGTGCTAACATTAGACTACAAATTATATTCAATTACACTTTTTCAAATTATTTCAGTTATTGATTTTTGGGGGTTGTTATAAGTAATAATAAACAATTCATGAAAAATTTTTTATGCTCAGACATGTCTATTTTGTCAACTTAGCAAAAATTACAAATATCTAAAAATAGTTTGTTATTATATCATTTGCATTTTGTTAATACATAATGAATATGGGCTAAATTATAAAATTAGGGTGTCATATCTTCGGTGCTTTTGCTAATATAAAAGAATTGGGGGCTAAATAATAAAATTAGGGTGTCATAGTAGAATTAGTGAAAGTTGATGAAAATACTGTAGTATACAGTGACGCAAAAAGTTGTCACAAAATTGGAACCGGGTAGACTTTCAATGACAACAAGTTATGTTGTCACTGTAGAGAGAGCGTTTGTGACGACTTTACTTGAGTTGTCATAAAATCATTTCCCGCGGCATCAAATGAGATGCGCGCCAACTATTTTGTGACGAGTTGAGAATGACAACTTCCAATGTTGTCACTGATTATGCTTGTGCTGTACTCATCTGTGATGACACCTAATGTCGTCACTGAATTAGGTTATCTGTGACAAGATTTTTGTTGTCACATAAATTTTTGTCACTGAAAAATATATTTCTTGTAGTGTACACTTTTAAAAGTAAAGGATGAAAAAAGTCATTTTGCAAAATGTGAGGGACATTTTGAACGATTTTCCCTTATATTATCTCCTTAATT